>NW_027473417.1:0-169437 GCF_050947335.1 Megachile rotundata
ATTTTGATATATTGGATTATTGATATATTTTAATATATTGATATATTATATATTGATAGATGATGATTGATTGATATATTGATATATTGATATATTGATATATTGATATATTGATATATTGATTATTTGATTATATTGATATATTGATATATTTGATATAGGTATATTGATATATGATTTGATATATTGATATTGATATATTGATATATTGATATATGGATATTGATATATTTATATTGATATATTGATATATTGATATATTGATATATTGATATATTGATATATTGATATATGGATATATTGATATATTGATATATTGATATATTGATATATTGATATATTGATATATTGATAGTGATATATTGATATATTGATATATTATATATTGATAGATTGATATATTGATAGATTGATATATGATATTTGATATATTGATATATGATATTGATATATTGATATTGATATATTATATTGATATTTTGATATTGATATATTGATATATTGATATATTGATATATTGATATATTGATATATTATATATTGATATATTGATATATTGATATATTGATATATTGATATATTGATATATGATATATTGATATATTGATATTTGATATATTGATATATTTATATTATATTGATATTTATTATTGATATATTGTTTATATTGATAGGATTATTATTGTGATTTATATTTATATATTAGAGAGTATATTGAGTATATTGATATTGATATATTGATATATTGATATATTGATATATGGATATATTGATATTGATATATTTTATTTATTATATTTATTGATATTGATATATTATATTATATTATATTGATATATTTATATTTATATATTGATATTGATATATTATATTGATATATTGATATTGATATATTTATATTGATATATTATATTGATATTATATATTTATATATTATATTATATATATATATATTTATATATTATATATATATATATTATATATTATATTATATATTATATTATATATATTATATATAAATATTTATATTATATTATAATTATATATTTATAATTATATTTAAATTATATATTATAATTATATATTGATATATATATATTATATTATATATTGATATTTATAATTAAATAATTATAATTATATTAAATAAAATAATTAATATATCAATATATCTAAATCAAATACAATCATAAATCACACAATCACAATCACACAATCACAATCACACAATCACAATCACACAATCAAAATCACACAATCACAATCACACAATCACAATCACACAATCACAATCACACAATCACAATCACACAATCACAATCACACAATCTAAATCACACAATCACAATCACACAATCACAATCACACAATCACAATCACACAATCACAATCACACATCACAATCACACAATCACAATCACACAATCACAATCACACAATCACAATCACACAATCACAATCACACAATCACAATCACACAATCACAATCACACAATCACAATCACACAATCACAATCACACAATCACAATCACACAATCACAATCACACAATCACAATCACACAATCACAATCACACAATCACAATCACACAATCACAATCACACAATCACAATCACACAATCACAATCACACAATCACAATCACACAATCACAATCACACAATCACAATCACACAATCACAATCACACAATCACAATCACACAATCACAATCACAATCACATCAATCACAATCACACAATCACAATCACACAGTCACACAATCACACAATCACACAATCACACACTCACGCAATTACACAGTCACAATCACACAATCACAATCACACAATTACAATCACACAGTCACAATCACACAACCACAATCACACAATCACACAATCACACAACCACACAATCACACAATCACACAATCACACAATCACACAATCACACAATCACACAATCACACAATCACACAATCACACAATCACACAACCACACAATCACACAACCACACAATCACACAACCACACAATCACTCAATCACACAATCACACACTCACACAATCACACAGTCACAATCACACAGTCACAATCACACAATCACAATCACAAAATCACAATCACACAATCACAATCACACAATCACAATCACACAATCACAATCACACAATCACAATCACACAATCACAATCACAAAATCACAATCACACAATCACAATCACACAATCACAATCACACAATCACAATCACACAATCACAATCACACAATCACAATCACACAATCACAATCACACAATCACAATCACACAATCACAATCACACAATCACAATCACACAATCACAATCACACAATCACAATCACACAATCACAATCACACAATCACAATCACACAATCACAATCACACAATCACAATCACACAATCACAATCACACAATCACAATCACACAATCACAATCACACAATCACAATCACACAATCACAATCACACAATCACAATCACACAATCACAATCACACAATCACAATCACACAATCACAATCACACAATCACAATCACACAATCACAATCACACAATCACAATCACACAATCACAATCACACAATCACAATCACACAATCACAATCACACAATCACAATCACACAATCACAATCACACAATCACAATCACACAATCACAATCACACAATCACAATCACACAATCACAATCACACAATCACAATCACACAATCACAATCACACAATCACAATCACACAATCACAATCACACAATCACAATCACACAATCACAATCACACAATCACAATCACACAATCACAATCACACAATCACAATCACACAATCACAATCACACAATCACAATCACACAATCACAATCACACAATCACAATCACACGATCACAATCACACGATCACAATCACACGATCACAATCACACAATCACAATCACACAATCACAATCACACAATCACAATCACACAATCACAATCACACAATCACAATCACACAATCACAATCACACAATCACAATCACACAATCACAATCACACAATCACAATCACACAATCACAATCACACAATCACAATCACACAATCACAATCACACAATCACAATCACACAATCACAATCACACAATCACAATCACACAATCACACAATCACACAATCACACACTCACGCAATCACACAGTCACAATCACACAATCACAATCACACAATTACAATCACACAGTCACAATCACACAACCACAATCACACAATCACACAATCACACTATCACACAATCACACAATCACACAATCACACAATCACACAATCACACAATCACACAATCACACAATCACACAATCACACAATCACACAATCACACAATCACACAATCACACAATCACACAACCACACAATCACACAAGCACACAATCACTCAATCACACAATCACACACTCACACAATCACACAGTCACAATCACACAATCACACAATCACCTAATCACACAATCACGCAATCACACAACCACACAATCACACAATCACACAATCACACAATCACACACTCACACAATCACACAATCACACAATCACACACTGACACAATCACACAGTCACAATCACACAATCACAATCACACAGTCACAATCACACAGTCACAATCACACAATCACAATCGCAAAATCACAATCACACAATCACACAATCACACAATCACACAATCACACAATCACACAATCACACAATCACACAATCACACAGTCACACAATCACACAATCACAATCACGCAATCACACAATCACGATTGCACAATCACGATCACACAATCACGATCACACAATCACGATGGCACAATCACGGTCACACAATCACGGTCACAAAATCCCGGTCACACAATCACGGTCACACAATCGCGGTCACACAATCACGCAGTCACACAATCACACAGTCACACAATCACGCAGTCACACAATCACTCAATCACACAATCACACAATCACACAATCACAATCACACAATCACAATCACACGATCACAATCACACGATCACAATCACACGATCACAATCACACGATCACAATCACACGATCACAATCACACGATCACAATCACACGATCACAATCACACGATCACAATCACACGATCACAATCACACGATCACAATCACACGATCACAATCACACAATCACAATCACACAATCACAATCACACAATCACAATCACACAATCACAATCACACAATCACAATCACACAATCACAATCACACAATCACAATCACACAATCACAATCACACAATCACAATCACACAATCACAATCACACAATCACAATCACACAATCACACAATCACAATCACACAATCACAATCACACAATCACAATCACACAATCACAATCACACAATCACAATCACACAATCACAATCACACAATCACAATCACACAATCACAATCACACAATCACAATCACACAATCACAATCACACAATCACAATCACACAATCACAATCACAAAATCACAATCACAAAATCACAATCACACAATCACAATCACACAATCACAATCACACAATCACAATCACACAATCACAATCACACAATCACAATCACACAATCACAATCACACAATCACAATCACACAATCACAATCACACAATCACAATCACACAATCACAATCACACAATCACAATCACACAATCACAATTACACAATCGCACAATTACACAATCGCACAATTACACAATCGCACAATCACACAGTCACACAATCACACAATCACACAATCACACACTCACGCAATCACACAGTCACAATCACACAATCACAATCACACAATTACAATCACACAGTCACAATCACACAACCACAATCACACAATCACACAATCACACAACCACACAATCACACAATCACACAATCACACAATCACACAATCACACAATCACACAATCACACAATCACACAATCACACAATCACACAACCACACAATCACACAACCACACAAACACACAACCACACAATCACTCAATCACACAATCACACACTCACACAATCACACAGTCACAATCACACAATCACAATCACACAATCACACAATCACACAATCACACAATCACACAATCACACACTCACACAATCACACAATCACACAATCACACACTGACACAATCACACAGTCACAATCACACAATCACAATCACACAATCACAATCACACAGTCACAATCACACAACCACAATCACACAATCACACAATCACACAATCACACAATCACACAATCACACAATCACACAATCGCACAATCACACAATCACACAATCACACAATCACACAATCACACAATCACACAATCACACAATCACACAATCACCTAATCACACAATCACACAATCACACAACCACACAATCACACAAGCACACAATCACTCAATCACACAATCACACACTCACACAATCACACAGTCACAATCACACAGTCACAATCACACAATCACAATCACACAATCACACAATCACACAATCACACAATCACACAATCACACAGTCACACAATCACGGAATCACAATCACGCAATCACACAATCACGATTGCACAATCACGATCACACAATCACGATCACACAATCACGATGACACAATCACGGTCACACAATCACGGTCACAAAATCACGGTCACAAAATCACGGCCACACAATCACGGTCACACAATCGCGGTCACACAATCACGCAGTCACACAATCACGCAGTCACACAATCACGCAGTCACACAATCACTCAATCACACAATCACACAATCACACAATCACACAATCACAATCACACAATCACAATCACACAATCACAATCACACAATCACAATCACACAATCACAATCACACAATCACAATCACACAATCACAATCACACAATCACAATCACACAATCACAATCACACAATCACAATCACACAATCACAATCACACAATCACAATCACACAATCACAATCACACAATCACAATCACACAATCACAATCACACAATCACAATCACACAATCACAATCACACAATCACAATCACACAATCACAATCACACAATCACAATCACACAATCACAATCACACAATCACAATCACACAATCACAATCACACAATCACAATCACACAATCACAATCACACAATCACAATCACACAATCACAATCACACAATCACAATCACACAATCACAATCACACAATCACAATCACACAATCACAATCACACAATCACAATCACACAATCACAATCACACAATCACAATCACACAATCACAATCACACAATCACAATCACACAATCACAATCACGCAATCGCAATCACACAATCACACAATCACGCAATCACAATCACGGTCACTCAATCACGGTCACACAATCACGGTCACACAATCATGGTCACACAATCACACAATCACACAATCACACAATCACACAGTCACTATCACACAATCACACAATCACACAGTCACACAATCACACAATCACAATCACGCAATCACACAATCACGATTGCACAATCACGATCACACAATCACGATCACACAATCACAATCACACAATCACAATCACACAATCACAATCACACAATCACAATCACACAATCACAATCACACAATCACAATCACACAATCACAATCACACAATCACAATCACAAAATCACAATCACAAAATCACAATCACACAATCACAATCACACAATCACAATCACACAATCACAATCACACAATCACAATCACACGATCACACAATCACACAATCACACAATCACACAATCACACAATCACACAATCACACAATCACACAATCACACAATCACACAATCACACAATCACACAATCACACAATCACACAATCACACAATCACCTAATCACACAATCACACAATCACACAACCACACAATCACACAAGCACACAATCACTCAATCACACAATCACACACTCACACAATCACACAGTCACAATCACACAGTCACAATCACACAATCACAATCACACAATCACACAATCACACAATCACACAATCACACAATCACACAATCACACAATCACACAATCACACAATCACACAGTCACACAATCACACAATCACAATCACGCAATCACACAATCACGATTGCACAATCACGATCACACAATCACGATCACACAATCACGATGACACAATCACGGTCACACAATCACGGTCACAAAATCACGGTCACAAAATCACGGTCACACAATCACGGTCACACAATCGCGGTCACACAATCACGCAGTCACACAATCACGCAGTCACACAATCACGCAGTCACACAATCACTCAATCACACAATCACACAATCACACAATCACAATCACACAATCACAATCACACAATCACAATCACACAATCACAATCACACAATCACAATCACACAATCACAATCACACAATCACAATCACACAATCACAATCACACAATCACAATCACACAATCACAATCACACAATCACAATCACACAATCACAATCACACAATCACAATCACACAATCACAATCACACAATCACAATCACACAATCACAATCACACAATCACAATCACACAATCACAATCACACAATCACAATCACACAATCACAATCACACAATCACAATCACACAATCACAATCACACAATCACAATCACACAATCACAATCACACCATCACAATCACACGATCACAATCACACGATCACAATCACACGATCACAATCACACGATCACAATCACACGATCACAATCACACGATCACAATCACACGATCACAATCACACGATCACAATCACACGATCACAATCACACGATCACAATCACACAATCACAATCACACAATCACAATCACACAATCACAATCACACGATCACAAACACACAATCACACAATCACTCAATCACACAATCACACACTCACACAATCACACAGTCACAATCACACAGTCACAATCACACAATCACAATCACACAATCACACAATCACACAATCACACAATCACACAATCACACAATCACAATCACACAATCACAATCACACAATCACAATCACACAATCACAATCACACAATCACAATCACACAATCACAATCACACAATCACAATCACACAATCACAATCACACAATCACAGTCACACAATTACAATCACACAATCACAATCACACAATCACAATCACACAATCACAATCACACAATCACAATCACACAATCACAATCACACAATCACAATCACACAATCACAATCACACAATCACACAATCACACAATCACTCAATCACACAATCACACACTCACACAATCACACAGTCACAATCACACAGTCACAATCACACAATCACAATCACACAATCACACAATCACACAATCACACAATCACCTAATCACACAATCACACAATCACACAATCACACAATCACACACTCACACAATCACACAATCACACAATCACACAATCACACACTGACACAATCACACAGTCACAATCACACAACCACAATCACACAATCACAATCACACAGTCACAATCACACAACCACAATCACACAATCACACAATCACACAATCACACAATCACACAATCACACAATCACACAATCACACAATCACACAATCACACAATCACCTAATCACACAATCACACAATCACACAACCACACAATCACACAAGCACACAATCACTCAATCACACAATCACACACTCACACAATCACACAGTCACAATCACACAGTCACAATCACACAATCACAATCACAAAATCACAATCACACAATCACACAATCACACAATCACACAATCACACAATCACATAATCACACAATCACACAATCACACAATCACACAGTCACACAATCACACAATCACACAATCACAATCACGCAATCACACAATCACGATTGCACAATCACGATCACACAATCACGATCACACAATCACGATGACACAATCACGGTCACACAATCACGGTCACAAAATCACGGTCACACAATCACGGTCACACAATCGCGGTCACACAATCACGCAGTCACACAATCACACAGTCACACAATCACGCAGTCACACAATCACTCAATCACACAATCACAGAATCACACAATCACAATCACAAAATCACAATTACACAATCACAGTTACACAATCACAATTACACAATCACACAATTACACAATCACACGATCATACGATCACACAATCACACAATCACACAATCACACAATCACACAATCACACAATCACACAATCACACAATCACACAATCGCACCATCACACAATCACACAATCACACAATCACACAATCACACAACCACACAATCACACAACCACACAATCACTCAATCACACAATCACACAGACACACAATCACACAGTCACAATCACACAATCACACAATCACACAATCACACACTCACCCAATCACACAATCACACAATCACACAATCACACAATCACACAATCACACACTCACGCAATCACACAGTCACAATCACACAATCACAATCACACAATTACAATCACACAGTCACAATCACACAACCACAATCACACAATCACACAATCACACAATCACACAATCACACAATCACACAATCACACAATCACACAATCACACAATCACACAATCACACAATCACACAATCACACAATCACACAATCACACAATCACACAATCACACAATCACACAATCACACAATCACACAATCACACAACCACACAATCACACAAGCACACAATCACTCAATCACACAATCACACACTCACACAATCACACAGTCACAATCACACAATCACACAATCACACAATCACCTAATCACACAATCACGCAATCACACAACCACACAATCACACAAGCACACAATCACTCAATCAGACAATCACACACTCACACAATCACACAATCACACAATCGCACAATCGCACAATCACACAATCACACAAGCACACAATCACTCAATCAGACAATCACACACTCGCACAATCACACAATCACGCAATCACACAATCACACAATCACATAATCACACAATCACACAATCACACAATCACACAATCACACAATCACACAATCACACAATCACACAATCACACAATCACCTAATCACCTTATCACACAATCACACAATCACACAACCACACAATCACACAAGCACACAATCACTCAATCACACAATCACACACTCACACAATCACACAGTCACAATCACACAGTCACAATCACACAATCACAATCACACAATCACAATCACACAATCACAAAATCACACAATCACACAATCACACAATCACACAATCACACAATCACACAATCACACAATCACACAATCACACAATCACACAATCACACACTCACACAATCACACAGACACAATCACACAATCACAATCACACAATCACAATCACACAATCACAATCACACAACCACAATCACACAATCACACAATCACACAATCACACAATCACACAATCACACAATCACACAATCACACAATCACACAATCACACAACCACACAATCACACAAGCACACAATCACTCAATCACACAATCACACAATCACACAGTCACAATCACACAATCACAATCACACAACCACAATCACACAACCACAATCACACAACCACAATCACACAATCACACAATCACACAATCACACAATTACACAATCACACAATCACACAATCACACAATCACACAATCACACAATCACACAACCACACAATCACACAACCACACAATCACACAACCACACAATCACACTCTCACACAATCACACAGTCACAATCACACAATCACAATCACACAATCACACAATCACACACTCACACAATCACACAATCACACAATCACACAATCACACAATCACACACTGACACAATCACACAGTCACAATCACACAACCACAATCACACAATCACAATCACACAGTCACAATCACACAACCACAATCACACAATCACACAATCACACAATCACACAATCACACAATCACACAATCACACAATCACACAATCACACAATCACACAATCACACAATCACACAATCACACAATCACACAATCACACAATCACACAATCACACAATCACACAATCACACAATCACACAACCACACAATCACACAAGCACACAATCACTCAATCACACAATCACACACTCACACAATCACTCAGTCACAATCACACAGTCCCAATCACACAATCACACAATCACACAATCACCTAATCACACAATCACACAATCACACAACCACACAATCACACAAGCACACAATCACTCAATCAGACAATCACACACTCACACAATCACACAATCACACAATCACACAATCACATAATCACACAATCACACAATCACACCATCACACAATCACACAATCACGCAATCATACAATCACACAAGCACACAATCACTCAATCACACAATCACACACTCACACAATCACGCAGTCACAATCACACAATCACAATCACACAATCACAGTCACACAATCACAATCACACAATCACAATCACACAATCACAATCACACAATCACAATCACACAATCGCAATCACACCATCCCAATCACACAATCACACAATCACTCAATCACACAATCACACACTCACACAATCACACAGTCACAATCACACAGTCACAATCACACAATCACAATCACACAATCACACAATCACACAATCACCTAATCACACAATCACACAATCCCACAATCACAATCACACAATCACAATCACACAATCACAATCACACAATCACAATCACATAATCACAATCACACAATCACAATCACACAATCACAATCACACAATCGCAATCACACAATCACAATCACACAGTCACAATCACAATCACACAGTCACACAATCACACAATCACAAGCACACAATCACAAGCACACAATCACAATCACACAATCACAATCACACAATCACAATCACACAATCACAATCACACAATCACAATCACTCAATCACAATCACACAATCACAATCACACAATCACAATCACACAATCACAATCACACAATCACAAGCACACAATCACAATCACACAATCACAATCACACAATCACAATCACACAATCGCAATCACACAATCACAATCACACAATCACAATCACACAATCACAATCACACAATCACAATCACACAATCACAACCACACAATCACAATCACACAATCACAATCACACAATCACAATCACACAATCACAATCACACAATCACAATCACACAATCACAATCACACAATCACAATCACACAATCACAATCACACAATCACAATCACACAATCACAATCACACAATCACAATCACACAATCACAATCACACAATCACACAATCACAATCACACAATCACAATCACACAATCACAATCACACAATCACAATCACACAATCACAATCACACAATCACAATCACACAATCACAATCACACAATCACAATCACAAAATCACAATCACACAATCACAATCACACAATCACAATCACACAATCACAATCACACAATCACAATCACACAAGCACACAATCACTCAATCACACAATCACACAATCACACAGTCACAATCACACAATCACAATCACACAATCACAATCACACAATCACAATCACACAATCACAATCACACAATCACACACACACACAATCACACAGTCACAATCACACAATCACACAATCACACAATCACACACTCACACAATCACACAATCACACAATCACACAATCACACACTCACGCAATCACACAGTCACAATCACACAATCACAATCACACAATTACAATCACACTGTCACAATCACACAACCACAATCACACAATCACACAATCACACAATCACACAATCACACAATCACACAATCACACAATCACACAATCACACAATCACACAATCACACAATCACACAATCACACAATCACACAATCACACAATCACACAATCACACAATCACACAATCACACAATCACACAATCACACAATCACACAATCACACAATCACACAATCACACAATCACACAATCACACAATCACACAATCACACAACCACACAATCACACAAGCACACAATCACTCAATCACACAACCACACAATCACACAAGCACACAATCACTCAATCAGACAATCACACACTCACACAATCACACAATCACACAATCACACAGTCACAATCACACAATCACACAATCACACAATCACCTAATCACACAATCACGCAATCACACAACCACACAATCACACAAGCACACAATCACTCAATCAGACAATCACACACTCACACAATCACACAATCACACAATCGCACAATCGCACAATCACACAATCACACAACCACAATCACACAACCACAATCACACAACCACAATCACACAATCACACAATCACACAATCACACAATCACACAATCACACAATCACACAATCACACAATCACACAATCACACAATCACACAATCACACAACCACACAATCACACAACCACACAATCACACAACCACTCAATCACTCAATCACACAATCACACACTCACACAATCACACAGTCACAATCACACAATCACAATCACACAATCACACAATCACACAATCACACAATCACACACTCACACAATCACACAATCACACAATCACACACTGACACAATCACACAGTCACAATCACACAATCACAATCACACAGTCACAATCACACAGTCACAATCACACAACCACAATCACACAATCACACAATCACACAATCACACAATCACACAATCACACAATCACACAATCACACAATCACACAATCACACAATCACACAATCACACAATCACGCAATCATACAATCACACAAGCACACAATCACTCAATCACACAATCACACACTCACACAATCACGCAGTCACAATCACACAATCACAATCACACAATCACAGTCACACAATCACAATCACACAATCACAATCACACAATCACAATCACACAATCACAATCACACAATCGCAATCACACCATCCCAATCACACAATCACACAATCACTCAATCACACAATCACACACTCACACAATCACACAGTCACAATCACACAGTCACAATCACACAATCACAATCACACAATCACACAATCACACAATCACCTAATCACACAATCACACAATCCCACAATCACAATCACACAATCACAATCACACAATCACAATCACACAATCACAATCACATAATCACAATCACACAAGCACACAATCACTCAATCACACAATCACACACTCACACAATCACACAGTCACAATCACACAGTCACAATCACACAATCACAATCACAAAATCACAATCACACAATCACACAATCACACAATCACACAATCACACAATCACATAATCACACAATCACACAATCACACAATCACACAGTCACACAATCACACAATCACACAATCACAATCACGCAATCACACAATCACGATTGCACAATCACGATCACACAATCACGATCACACAATCACGATGACACAATCACGGTCACACAATCACGGTCACAAAATCACGGTCACACAATCACGGTCACACAATCGCGGTCACACAATCACGCAGTCACACAATCACACAGTCACACAATCACGCAGTCACACAATCACTCAATCACACAATCACAGAATCACACAATCACAATCACAAAATCACAATTACACAATCACAGTTACACAATCACAATTACACAATCACACAATTACACAATCACACGATCACACAATCACACAATCGCACCATCACACAATCACACAATCACGCAATCATACAATCACACAAGCACACAATCACTCAATCACGATCACACAATCACGGTCACACAATCACGATCACACAATCACGATCACACAATCACGATCACACAATCACGATCACACAATTACGATCACACAATCACGGTCACACAATCACAGTCACACAATCACACAATCGCACAATCACACAATCACGCAATCACACAATCACACAATCACACAATCACACAATCACACAATCACACAATCACACAATCACACAATCACACAATCACACAATCACAATTACACAATCACACAATCACACAATCACACAATCACACAATCACACAATCGCACCATCACACAATCACACAATCACGCAATCATACAATCACACAAGCACACAATCACTCAATCACACAATCACACACTCACACAATCACGCAGTCACAATCACACAATCACAATCACACAATCACAGTCACACAATTACAATCACACAATCACAATCACACAATCACAATCACACAATCACAATCACACAATCACAATCACACAATCACAATCACACAATCACACAATCACTCAATCACACAATCACACACTCACACAATCACACAGTCACAATCACACAGTCACAATCACACAATCACAATCACACAATCACACAATCACACAATCACACAATCACCTAATCACACAATCACACAATCACACAATCACACAATCACACAATCACACAATCACACAATCACACAATCACACAATCACACAATCACACAATCACACAACCACACAATCACACAACCACACAATCACTCAATCACACAATCACACAGACACACAATCACACAGTCACAATCACACAATCACACAATCACACAATCACACAATCACACACTCACCCAATCACACAATCACACAATCACACAATCACACAATCACACACTCACGCAATCACACAGTCACAATCACACAATCACAATCACACAATTACAATCACACAGTCACAATCACACAACCACAATCACACAATCACACAATCACACAATCACACAATCACACAATCACACAATCACACAATCACACAATCACACAATCACACAATCACACAATCACACAATCACACAATCACACAATCACACAATCACACAATCACACAATCACACAATCACACAATCACACAACCACACAATCACACAAGCACACAATCACTCAATCACACAATCACATACTCACACAATCACACAGTCACAATCACACAATCACACAATCACACAATCACCTAATCACACAATCACGCAATCACACAACCACACAATCACACAAGCACACAATCACTCAATCAGACAATCACACACTCACACAATCACACAATCACACAATCGCACAATCGCACAATCACACAATCACACAAGCACACAATCACTCAATCAGACAATCACACACTCGCACAATCACACAATCACGCAATCACACAATCACACAATCACATAATCACACAATCACACAATCACACAATCACACAATCACACAATCACACAATCACACAATCACACAATCACACAATCACCTAATCACCTAATCACACAATCACACAATCACACAACCACACAATCACACAAGCACACAATCACTCAATCACACAATCACACACTCACACAATCACACAGTCACAATCACACAGTCACAATCACACAATCACAATCACACAATCACAATCACACAATCACAAAATCACACAATCACACAATCACACAATCACACAATCACACAATCACACAATCACACAATCACACAATCACACAATCACACAATCACACAATCACACACTCACACAATCACACAGACACAATCACACAATCACAATCACACAATCACAATCACACAATCACAATCACACAACCACAATCACACAATCACACAATCACACAATCACACAATCACACAATCACACAATCACACAATCACACAATCACACAATCACACAATCACACAACCACACAATCACACAAGCACACAATCACTCAATCACACAATCACACAATCACACAGTCACAATCACACAATCACAATCACACAACCACAATCACACAACCACAATCACACAACCACAATCACACAATCACACAATCACACAATCACACAATTACACAATCACACAATCACACAATCACACAATCACACAATCACACAATCACACAACCACACAATCACACAACCACACAATCACACAACCACACAATCACACTCTCACACAATCACACAGTCACAATCACACAATCACAATCACACAATCACACAATCACACACTCACACAATCACACAATCACACAATCACACAATCACACAATCACACACTGACACAATCACACAGTCACAATCACACAACCACAATCACACAATCACAATCACACAGTCACAATCACACAACCACAATCACACAATCACACAATCACACAATCACACAATCACACAATCACACAATCACACAATCACACAATCACACAATCACACAATCACACAATCACACAATCACACAATCACACAATCACACAATCACACAATCACACAATCACACAATCACACAACCACACAATCACACAAGCACACAATCACTCAATCACACAATCACACACTCACACAATCACTCAGTCACAATCACACAGTCCCAATCACACAATCACACAATCACACAATCACCTAATCACACAATCACACAATCACACAACCACACAATCACACAAGCACACAATCACTCAATCAGACAATCACACACTCACACAATCACACAATCACACAATCACACAATCACATAATCACACAATCACACAATCACACCATCACACAATCACACAATCACGCAATCATACAATCACACAAGCACACAATCACTCAATCACACAATCACACACTCACACAATCACGCAGTCACAATCACACAATCACAATCACACAATCACAGTCACACAATCACAATCACACAATCACAATCACACAATCACAATCACACAATCACAATCACACAATCGCAATCACACCATCCCAATCACACAATCACACAATCACTCAATCACACAATCACACACTCACACAATCACACAGTCACAATCACACAGTCACAATCACACAATCACAATCACACAATCACACAATCACACAATCACCTAATCACACAATCACACAATCCCACAATCACAATCACACAATCACAATCACACAATCACAATCACACAATCACAATCACATAATCACAATCACACAATCACAATCACACAATCACAATCACACAATCGCAATCACACAATCACAATCACACAGTCACAATCACAATCACACAGTCACACAATCACACAATCACAAGCACACAATCACAAGCACACAATCACAATCACACAATCACAATCACACAATCACAATCACACAATCACAATCACACAATCACAATCACTCAATCACAATCACACAATCACAATCACACAATCACAATCACACAATCACAATCACACAATCACAAGCACACAATCACAATCACACAATCACAATCACACAATCACAATCACACAATCGCAATCACACAATCACAATCACACAATCACAATCACACAATCACAATCACACAATCACAATCACACAATCACAACCACACAATCACAATCACACAATCACAATCACACAATCACAATCACACAATCACAATCACACAATCACAATCACACAATCACAATCACACAATCACAATCACACAATCACAATCACACAATCACAATCACACAATCACAATCACACAATCACAATCACACAATCACAATCACACAATCACACAATCACAATCACACAATCACAATCACACAATCACAATCACACAATCACAATCACACAATCACAATCACACAATCACAATCACACAATCACAATCACACAATCACAATCACACAATCACAATCACAAAATCACAATCACACAATCACAATCACACAATCACAATCACACAATCACAATCACACAATCACAATCACACAAGCACACAATCACTCAATCACACAATCACACAATCACACAGTCACAATCACACAATCACAATCACACAATCACAATCACACAATCACAATCACACAATCACAATCACACAATCACACACACACACAATCACACAGTCACAATCACACAATCACACAATCACACAATCACACACTCACACAATCACACAATCACACAATCACACAATCACACACTCACGCAATCACACAGTCACAATCACACAATCACAATCACACAATTACAATCACACTGTCACAATCACACAACCACAATCACACAATCACACAATCACACAATCACACAATCACACAATCACACAATCACACAATCACACAATCACACAATCACACAATCACACAATCACACAATCACACAATCACACAATCACACAATCACACAATCACACAATCACACAATCACACAATCACACAATCACACAATCACACAATCACACAATCACACAATCACACAATCACACAATCACACAATCACACAATCACACAATCACACAACCACACAATCACACAAGCACACAATCACTCAATCACACAATCACACACTCACACAATCACACAGTCACAATCACACAATCACACAATCACACAATCACCTAATCACACAATCACGCAATCACACAACCACACAATCACACAAGCACACAATCACTCAATCAGACAATCACACACTCACACAATCACACAATCACACAATCGCACAATCGCACAATCACACAATCACACAACCACAATCACACAACCACAATCACACAACCACAATCACACAATCACACAATCACACAATCACACAATCACACAATCACACAATCACACAATCACACAATCACACAATCACACAATCACACAACCACACAATCACACAACCACACAATCACACAACCACTCAATCACTCAATCACACAATCACACACTCACACAATCACACAGTCACAATCACACAATCACAATCACACAATCACACAATCACACAATCACACAATCACACACTCACACAATCACACAATCACACAATCACACACTGACACAATCACACAGTCACAATCACACAATCACAATCACACAGTCACAATCACACAGTCACAATCACACAACCACAATCACACAATCACACAATCACACAATCACACAATCACACAATCACACAATCACACAATCACACAATCACACAATCACACAATCACGCAATCATACAATCACACAAGCACACAATCACTCAATCACACAATCACACACTCACACAATCACGCAGTCACAATCACACAATCACAATCACACAATCACAGTCACACAATCACAATCACACAATCACAATCACACAATCACAATCACACAATCACAATCACACAATCGCAATCACACCATCCCAATCACACAATCACACAATCACTCAATCACACAATCACACACTCACACAATCACACAGTCACAATCACACAGTCACAATCACACAATCACAATCACACAATCACACAATCACACAATCACCTAATCACACAATCACACAATCCCACAATCACAATCACACAATCACAATCACACAATCACAATCACACAATCACAATCACATAATCACAATCACACAATCACAATCACACAATCACAATCACACAATCGCAATCACACAATCACAATCACACAGTCACAATCACAATCACACAGTCACACAATCACACAATCACAAGCACACAATCACAAGCACACAATCACAATCACACAATCACAATCACACAATCACAATCACACAATCACAATCACACAATCACAATCACTCAATCACAATCACACAATCACAATCACACAATCACAATCACACAATCACAATCACACAATCACAAGCACACAATCACAATCACACAATCACAATCACACAATCACAATCACACAATCACAATCACACAATCACAATCACACAATCACAATCACACAATCACAATCACACAATCACAATCACACAATCACAACCACACAATCACAATCACACAATCACAATCACACAATCACAATCACACAATCACAATCACACAATCACAATCACACAATCACAATCACACAATCACAATCACACAATCACAATCACACAATCACAATCACACAATCACAATCACACAATCACACAATCACAATCACACAATCACAATCACACAATCACAATCACACAATCACAATCACACAATCACAATCACACAATCACAATCACACAATCACAATCACACAATCACAATCACACAATCACAATCACACAATCACAATCACACAATCACAATCACACAATCACAATCACACAATCACAATCACACAATCACAATCACACAATCACAATCACACAATCACAATCACACAATCACAATCACACAATCACAATCACACAAGCACACAATCACTCAATCACACAATCACACAATCACACAGTCACAATCACACAATCACAATCACACAATCACAATCACACAATCACAATCACACAATCACAATCACACAATCACACACACACACAATCACACAGTCACAATCACACAATCACACACTCACACAATCACACAATCACACAATCACACAATCACACAATCACACAATCACACAATCACACAATCACACAATCACACAATCACACAATCACACAATCACACAATCACACAATCACACAATCACACAATCACACAATCACACAATCACACAACCACACAATCACACAAGCACACAATCACTCAATCACACAATCACACACTCACACAATCACACAGTCACAATCACACAATCACACAATCACACAATCACCTAATCACAGAATCACGCAATCACACAACCACACAATCACACAAGCACACAATCACTCAATCAGACAATCACACACTCACACAATCACACAATCACACAATCGCACAATCGCACAATCACACAATCACACAATCACACAACCACACAATCACACAAGCACACAATCACTCAATCACACAATCACACAATCACACAGTCACAATCACACAATCACAATCACACAACCACAATCACACAACCACAATCACACAACCACAATCACACAACCACAATCACACAATCACACAATCACACAATCACACAATCACACAATCACACAATCACACAATCACACAATCACACAATCACACAATCACACAACCACACAATCACACAACCACACAATCACACAACCACTCAATCACTCAATCACACAATCACACACTCACACAATCACACAGTCACAATCACACAATCACAATCACACAATCACACAATCACACAATCACACAATCACACACTCACACAATCACACAATCACACAATCACACACTGACACAATCACACAGTCACAATCACACAATCACAATCACACAGTCACAATCACACAGTCACAATCACACAACCACAATCACACAATCACACAATCACACAATCACACAATCACACAATCACACAATCACACAATCACACAATCACACAATCACACAATCACACAATCACACAATCACACAATCACACAATCACACAATCACACAATCACCTAATGACACAATCACACAATCACACAACCACACAATCACACAAGCACACAATCACTCAATCACACAATCACACACTCACACAATCACACAGTCACAATCACACAGTCACAATCACACAATCACAATCACACAATCACAATCACACAATCACAATCACACAATCACAATCACACAATCACAATCACACAATCACAATCACACAATCACAATCACACAATCACAATCACACAATCACAATCACACAATCACAATCACACAATCACAATCACACAATCACAATCACACAATCACAATCACACAATCACAATCACACAATCACAATCACACAATCACAATCACACAATCACAATCACACAATCACAATCACACAATCACAATCACACAATCACAATCACACAATCACAATCACACAATCACAATCACACAATCACAATCACACAATCACAATCACACAATCACAATCACACAATCACAATCACACAATCACAATCACACAATCACAATCACACAATCACAATCACACAATCACAATCACACAATCACAATCACACAATCACAATCACACAATCACAATCACACAATCACAATCACACAATCACAATCACACAATCACAATCACACAATCACAATCACACAATCACAATCACACAATCACAATCACACAATCACAATCACACAATCACAATCACACAATCACAATCACACAATCACAATCACACAATCACAATCACACAATCACAATCACACAATCACAATCACAATCACACAGTCACACAATCACACAATCACAAGCACACAATCACAAGCACACAATCACAATCACACAATCACAATCACACAATCACAATCACACAATCACAATCACACAATCACAATCACACAATCACAATCACACAATCACAATCACACAAGCACACAATCACTCAATCACACAATCACACAATCACACAGTCACAATCACACAATCACAATCACACAATCACAATCACACAATCACAATCACACAATCACAATCACACAATCACACACACACACAATCACACAGTCACAATCACACAATCACACAATCACACAATCACACACTCACACAATCACACAATCACACAATCACACACTCACGCAATCACACACTCACGCAATCACACAGTCACAATCACACAATCACAATCACACAATTACAATCACACTGTCACAATCACACAACCACAATCACACAATCACACAATCACACAATCACACAATCACACAATCACACAATCACACAATCACACAATCACACAATCACACAATCACACAATCACACAATCACACAATCACACAATCACACAATCACACAATCACACAATCACACAATCACACAATCACACAATCACACAATCACACAATCACACAATCACACAATCACACAATCACACAATCACACAATCACACAATCACACAATCACACAATCACACAACCACACAATCACACAAGCACACAATCACTCAATCACACAATCACACACTCACACAATCACACAGTCACAATCACACAATCACACAATCACACAATCACCTAATCACACAATCACGCAATCACACAACCACACAATCACACAAGCACACAATCACTCAATCAGACAATCACACACTCACACAATCACACAATCACACAATCGCACAATCGCACAATCACACAATCACACAATCACACAACCACACAATCACACAAGCACACAATCACTCAATCACACAATCACACAATCACACAGTCACAATCACACAATCACAATCACACAACCACAATCACACAACCACAATCACACAACCACAATCACACAACCACAATCACACAATCACACAATCACACAATCACACAATCACACAATCACACAATCACACAATCACACAATCACACAATCACACAATCACACAATCACACAATCACACAACCACACAATCACACAACCACACAATCACACAACCACTCAATTACTCAATCACACAATCACACACTCACACAATCACACAGTCACAATCACACAATCACAATCACACAATCACACAATCACACAATCACACAATCACACACTCACACAATCACACAATCACACAGTCACAATCACACAATCACAATCACACAGTCACAATCACACAGTCACAATCACACAACCACAATCACACAATCACACAATCACACAATCACACAATCACACAATCACACAATCACACAATCACACAATCACACAATCACACAATCACACAATCACACAATCACACAATCACACAATCACACAATCACACAATCACACAATCACACAATCACACAACCACACAATCACACAAGCACACAATCACTCAATCACACAATCACACACTCACACAATCACACAGTCACAATCACACAGTCACAATCACACAATCACAATCACACAATCACAATCACACAATCACAATCACACAATCACAATCACACAATCACAATCACACAATCACAATCACACAATCACAATCACACAATCACAATCACACAATCACAATCACACAATCACAATCACACAATCACAATCACACAATCACAATCACACAATCACAATCACACAATCACAATCACACAATCACAATCACACAATCACAATCACACAATCACAATCACACAATCACAATCACACAATCACAATCACACAATCACAATCACACAATCACAATCACACAATCACAATCACACAATCACAATCACACAATCACAATCACACAATCACAATCACACAATCACAATCACACAATCACAATCACACAATCACAATCACACAATCACAATCACACAATCACAATCACACAATCACAATCACACAATCACAATCACACAATCACAATCACACAATCACAATCACACAATCACAATCACACAATCACAATCACACAATCACAATCACACAATCACAATCACACAATCACAATCACACAATCACAATCACACAATCACAATCACACAATCACAATCACACAATCACAATCACACAATCACAATCACACAATCACAATCACACAATCACAATCACACAATCACAATCACACAATCACAATCACACAATCACAATCACACAATCACAATCACACAATCACAATCACACAATCACAATCACACAATCACAATCACACAATCACAATCACACAATCACAATCACACAATCACAATCACACAATCACAATCACACAATCACAATCACACAATCACAATCACACAATCACAATCACACAATCACAATCACACAATCACAATCACACAATCACAATCACACAATCACAATCACACAATCACAATCACACAATCACAATCACACAATCACAATCACACAATCACAATCACACAATCACAATCACACAATCACAATCACACAATCACAATCACACAATCACAATCACACAATCACAATCACACAATCACAATCACACAATCACAATCACACAATCACAATCACAAAATCACAATCACAAAATCACAATCACACAATCACAATCACACAATCACAATCACACAATCACAATCACACAATCACAATCACACAACCACAATCACACAATCACAATCACACAATCACAATCACACAATCACAATTACACAATCGCACAATTACACAATCGCACAATCACACAGTCACACAATCACACACTCACACAATCACACACTCACACAATCACACAGTCACAATCACACAATAACACAATCACACAATCACACAATCTCAAAATCACACAACCACACAGTCACACAATCACACAATCACACAGTCACAATCACACAATCACACAATCACACAATCACACAATCACACAATCACACAATCACACACTCACACAATCACACAATCACACGATCACGCAATCACACGATCACACAATCACACGATCACACGATCACACAATCACACAATCACGCAATCACAATCACGGTCACTCAATCACGGTCACACAATCACGGTCACACAATCACGGTCACACAATCACGGTCACACAATCACACAATCACACAATCACACAATCACACAGTCACTATCACACAATCACACAATCACACAAACACACAATCACACAATCACACAACCACACAATCACACAACCATACAATCACTCAATCACACAATCACACACTCACACAATCACACAGTCACAATCACACAATCACACAATCACACAATCACACAATCACACAATCACACAATCACACAATCACACACTCACACAATCACACAATCACACAATCACGCAATCACACAATCACGATAGCACAATCAAAATCACACAACCACAATCACCCAATCACACAATCACACAATCACACAATCACACAATCACACAATCACACAATCACACAATCACACAATCACACAATCACACAATCACACAATCACACAATCACACAGTCACAATCACACAATCACACAATCACACAATCACCTAATCACACAATCACGCAATCACACAACCACACAATCACACAAGCACACAATCACTCAATCAGACAATCACACACTCACACAATCACACAATCACACAATCACACAATCACACAATCACACAATCACATAATCACACAATCCCACAATCACACAATCACACAATCACACAATCACACAATCACACAATCACACAATCACACAATCACCTAATCACCTAATCACACAATCACACAATCACACAACCACACAATCACACAAGCACACAATCACTCAATCACACAGTCACAATCACACAATCACACAATCACACAATCACCTAATCACACAATCACACAATCCCACAATCACAATCACACAATCACAATCACACAATCACAATCACACAATCACAATCACATAATCACAATCACAAAATCACAATCACACAATCACAATCACACAATCGCAATCACACAATCACAATCACACAGTCACAATCACAATCACACAGTCACACAATCACACAATCACAAGCACACAATCACAAGCACACAATCACAATCACACAATCACAATCACACAATCACAATCACACAATCACAATCACTCAATCACAATCACACAATCACAATCACACAATCACAATCACACAATCACAATCACACAATCACAAGCACACAATCACAAGCACACAATCACAATCACACAATCACAATCACACAATCACAATCACACAATCACAATCACACAATCACAATCACACAATCACAATCACACAATCACAATCACACAATCACAATCACACAATCACAATCACACAATCACAATCACACAATCACAATCACACAATCACAATCACACAATCACAATCACACAATCACAATCACACAATCACAATCACACAATCACAATCACACAATCACAATCACACAATCACAATCACACAATCACAATCACACAATCACACAATCACAATCACACAATCACAATCACACAATCACAATCACACAATCACAATCACACAATCACAATCACACAATCACAATCACACAATCACAATCACACAATCACAATCACACAATCACAATCACACAATCACAATCACACAATCACAATCACACAATCACAATCACACAATCACAATCACACAATCACAATCACACAATCACAATCACACAATCACAATCACACAATCACAATCACACAATCACAATCACACAATCACAATCACACAATCACAATCACACAATCACAATCACACAATCACAATCACACAATCACAATCACACAATCACAATCACACAATCGCAATCACACAATCACACAATCACGGTCACTCAATCACGGTCACACAATCACGGTCACACAATCACGGTCACACAATCACACAATCACACAATCACACAATCACACAGTCACTATCACACAATCACACAATCACACAATCACACAATCACACAGTCACACAATCGCACAATCACAATCACGCAATCACACAATCACGATTGCACAATCACGATCACACAATCACGATCACACAATCACGATGACACAATCACGGTCACACAATCACGGTCACAAAATCACGGTCACACAATCACGGTCACACAATCGCGGTCACACAATCACGCAGTCACAAAATCACACGGTCACACAATCACGCAGTCACACAATCACTCAATCACACAATCACAGAATCACACAATCACAATCACAAAATCACAATTACACAATCACAGTTACACAATCACAATTACACAATCACACAATTACACAATCACACGATCATACGATCACACAATCACACAATCACACAATCACACAATCACACAATCACACAATCACACAATCACACAATCACACAATCACACAATCACACAATCACAATTACACAATCACGCAATCACACAATCACACAATCACACAATCACACAATCGCACCATCACACAATCACACAATCACGCAATCATACAATCACACAAGCACACAATCACTCAATCACACAATCACACACTCACACAATCACGCAGTCACACAATCACACAATCACACAATCACACAATCACACAATCACACAATCACACAATCACACAATCACACAATCACACAATCACACAATCACACAATCACACAATCACACACTCACGCAATCACACAGTCACAATCACACAATCACAATCACACAATTACAATCACACTGTCACAATCACACAACCACAATCACACAATCACACAATCACACAATCACACAATCACACAATCACACAATCACACAATCACACAATCACACAATCACACAATCACACAATCACACAATCACACAATCACACAATCACACAATCACACAATCACACAATCACACAATCACACAATCACACAATCACACAATCACACAATCACACAATCACACAATCACACAATCACACAATCACACAATCACACAATCACACAATCACACAATCACACAATCACACAATCACACAACCACACAATCACACAAGCACACAATCACTCAATCACACAATCACACACTCACACAATCACACAGTCACAATCACACAATCACACAATCACACAATCACCTAATCACACAATCACGCAATCACACAACCACACAATCACACAAGCACACAATCACTCAATCAGACAATCACACACTCACACAATCACACAATCACACAATCGCACAATCGCACAATCACACAATCACACAATCACACAACCACACAATCACACAAGCACACAATCACTCAATCACACAATCACACAATCACACAGTCACAATCACACAATCACAATCACACAACCACAATCACACAACCACAATCACACAACCACAATCACACAACCACAATCACACAATCACACAATCACACAATCACACAATCACACAATCACACAATCACACAATCACACAATCACACAATCACACAATCACACAATCACACAACCACACAATCACACAACCACACAATCACACAACCACACAATCACTCAATCACACAATCACACACTCACACAATCACACAGTCACAATCACACAATCACAATCACACAATCACACAATCACACAATCACACAATCACACACTCACACAATCACACAATCACACAATCACACACTGACACAATCACACAGTCACAATCACACAATCACAATCACACAGTCACAATCACACAGTCACAATCACACAACCACAATCACACAATCACACAATCACACAATCACACAATCACACAATCACACAATCACACAATCACACAATCACACAATCACACAATCACACAATCACACAATCACACAATCACACAATCACCTAATCACACAATCACACAATCACACAACCACACAATCACACAAGCACACAATCACTCAATCACACAATCACACACTCACACAATCACACAGTCACAATCACACAGTCACAATCACACAATCACAATCACAAAATCACAATCACACAATCACACAATCACACAATCACACAATCACACAATCACACAATCACACAATCACACAATCACACAGTCACACAATCACACAAACACAATCACGCAATCACACAATCACGATTGCACAATCACGATCACACAATCACGATGACACAATCACAATCACACAATCACAATCACACAATCACAATCACACAATCACAATCACACAATCACAATCACAATCACACAATCACAATCACACAATCACAATCACACAATCACAATCACACAATCACAATCACACAATCACAATCACACAATCACAATCACACAATCACAATCACACAATCACAATCACACAATCACAATCACACAATCACAATCACACAATCACAATCACACAATCACAATCACACAATCACAATCACACAATCACAATCACACAATCACAATCACACAATCACAATCACACAATCACAATCACACAATCACAATCACACAATCACAATCACACAATCACAATCACACAATCACAATCACACAATCACAATCACACAATCACAATCACACAATCACAATCACACAATCACAATCACACAATCACAATCACACAATCACAATCACACAATCACAATCACACAATCACAATCACACAATCACAATCACACAATCACAATCACACAATCACAATCACACAATCACAATCACACAATCACAATCACACAATCACAATCACACAATCACAATCACACAATCACAATCACACAATCACAATCACACAATCACAATCACACAATCACAATCACACAATCACAATCACACAATCACAATCACACAATCACAATCACACAATCACAATCACACAATCACAATCACACAATCACAATCACACAATCACAATCACACAATCACAATCACACAATCACAATCACACAATCACAATCACACAATCACAATCACACAATCACAATCACACAATCACAATCACACAATCACAATCACACAATCACAATCACACAATCACAATCACACAATCACAATCACACAATCACAATCACACAATCACAATCACACAATCACAATCACACAATCACAATCACACAATCACAATCACACAATCACAATCACACAATCACAATCACACAATCACAATCACACAATCACAATCACACAATCACAATCACACAATCACAATCACAAAATCACAATCACAAAATCACAATCACACAATCACAATCACACAATCACAATCACACAATCACAATCACACAATCACAATCACACAACCACAATCACACAATCACAATCACACAATCACAATCACACAATCACAATTACACAATCGCACAATTACACAATCGCACAATCACACAGTCACACAATCACACACTCACACAATCACACACTCACACAATCACACAGTCACAATCACACAATCACACAATCACACAATCACACAATCACACAATCACACAATCACACAATCACACACTCACACAATCACACAATCACACGATCACGCAATCACACGATCACACAATCACACTATCACACGATCACACAATCACACAATCACGCAATCACAATCACGGTCACTCAATCACGGTCACACAATCACGGTCACACAATCACGGTCACACAATCACGGTCACACAATCACACAATCACACAATCACACAATCACACAGTCACTATCACACAATCACACAATCACACAAACACACAATCACACAATCACACAACCACACAATCACACAACCATACAATCACTCAATCACACAATCACACACTCACACAATCACACAGTCACAATCACACAATCACACAATCACACAATCACACAATCACACAATCACACAATCACACAATCACACACTCACACAATCACACAATCACACAATCACGCAATCACACAATCACGATAGCACAATCAAAATCACACAACCACAATCACCCAATCAGACAATCACACAATCACACAATCACACAATCACACAATCACACAATCACACAATCACACAATCACACAATCGCACCATCACACAACCATACAATCACTCAATCACACAATCACACACTCACACAATCACACAGTCACAATCACACAATCACACAATCACACAATCACACAATCACACAATCACACAATCACACACTCACACAATCACACAATCACACAATCACGCAATCACACAATCACGATAGCACAATCAAAATCACACAACCACAATCACCCAATCAGACAATCACACAATCACACAATCACACAATCACACAATCACACAATCACACAATCACACAATCGCACCATCACACAATCACACAATCACGCAATCATACAATCACACAAGCACACAATCACTCAATCACACAATCACACACTCACACAATCACGCAGTCACAATCACACAATCACAATCACACAATCACAGTCACACAATTACAATCACACAATCACAATCACACAATCACAATCACACAATCACAATCACACAATCACAATCACACAATCACAATCACACAATCACAATCACACAATCACAATCACACAATCACACAATCACTCAATCACACAATCACACACTCACACAATCACACAGTCACAATCACACAGTCACAATCACACAATCACAATCACACAATCACACAATCACACAATCACCTAATCACACAATCACACAATCACACAATCACACAATCACACACTCACACAATCACACAATCACACAATCACACAATCACACAATCACACACTGACACAATCACACAGTCACAATCACACAACCACAATCACACAATCACAATCACACAGTCACAATCACACAACCACAATCACACAATCACACAATCACACAATCACACAATCACACAATCACACAATCACACAATCACACCATCACACAATCACACAATCACACAATCACACAATCACACAATCACACAATCACACAATCACACAATCACACAATCACCTAATCACACAATCACACAATCACACAACCACACAATCACACAAGCACACAATCACTCAATCACACAATCACACACTCACACAATCACACAGTCACAATCACACAGTCACAATCACACAATCACAATCACAAAATCACAATCACACAATCACACAATCACACAATCACACAATCACACAATCACACAATCACATAATCACACAATCACACAATCACACAATCACACAGTCACACAATCACACAATCACACAATCACAATCACGCAATCACACAATCACGATTGCACAATCACGATCACACAATCACGATCACACAATCACGATGACACAATCACGGTCACACAATCACGGTCACAAAATCACGGTCACACAATCACGGTCACACAATCGCGGTCACACAATCACGCAGTCACACAATCACACAGTCACACAATCACGCAGTCACACAATCACTCAATCACACAATCACAGAATCACACAATCACAATCACAAAATCACAATTACACAATCACAGTTACACAATCACAATTACACAATCACACAATTACACAATCACACGATCATACGATCACACAATCACACAATCACACAATCACACAATCACACAATCACACAATCACACAATCACACAATCACACAATCACACAATCACAATTACACAATCACACAATCACACAATCACACAATCACACAATCACACAATCGCACCATCACACAATCACACAATCACGCAATCATACAATCACACAAGCACACAATCACTCAATCACACAATCACACACTCACACAATCACGCAGTCACAATCACACAATCACAATCACACAATCACAGTCACACAATTACAATCACACAATCACAATCACACAATCACAATCACACAATCACAATCACACAATCACAATCACACAATCACAATCACACAATCACAATCACACAATCACACAATCACTCAATCACACAATCACACACTCACACAATCACACAGTCACAATCACACAGTCACAATCACACAATCACAATCACACAATCACACAATCACACAATCACACAATCACCTAATCACACAATCACACAATCACACAATCACACAATCACACAATCACACAATCACACAATCACACAATCACACAATCACACAATCACACAACCACACAATCACACAACCACACAATCACTCAATCACACAATCACACAATCACACAATCACACAATCACACAATCACACAACCACACAATCACACAAGCACACAATCACTCAATCACACAATCACACACTCACACAATCACACAGTCACAATCACACAATCACACAATCACACAATCACCTAATCACACAATCACACAATCACACAACCACACAATCACACAAGCACACAATCACTCAATCACACAATCACACAATCACACAGTCACAATCACACAATCACAATCACACAACCACAATCACACAACCACAATCACACAACCACAATCACACAATCACACAATCACACAATCACACAATTACACAATCACACAATCACACAATCACACAATCACACAATCACACAATCACACAACCACACAATCACACAACCACACAATCACACAACCACACAATCACACTCTCACACAATCACACAGTCACAATCACACAATCACAATCACACAATCACACAATCACACACTCACACAATCACACAATCACACAATCACACAATCACACAATCACACACTGACACAATCACACAGTCACAATCACACAACCACAATCACACAATCACAATCACACAGTCACAATCACACAACCACAATCACACAATCACACAATCACACAATCACACAATCACACAATCACACAATCACACAATCACACAATCACACAATCACACAATCACACAATCACACAATCACACAATCACACAATCACACAATCACACAATCACACAATCACACAATCACACAATCACACAACCACACAATCACACAAGCACACAATCACTCAATCACACAATCACACACTCACACAATCACTCAGTCACAATCACACAGTCCCAATCACACAATCACACAATCACACAATCACCTAATCACACAATCACACAATCACACAACCACACAATCACACAAGCACACAATCACTCAATCAGACAATCACACACTCACACAATCACACAATCACACAATCACACAATCACATAATCACACAATCACACAATCACACCATCACACAATCACACAATCACGCAATCATACAATCACACAAGCACACAATCACTCAATCACACAATCACACACTCACACAATCACGCAGTCACAATCACACAATCACAATCACACAATCACAGTCACACAATCACAATCACACAATCACAATCACACAATCACAATCACACAATCACAATCACACAATCGCAATCACACCATCCCAATCACACACTCACACAATCACTCAATCACACAATCACACACTCACACAATCACACAGTCACAATCACACAGTCACAATCACACAATCACAATCACACAATCACACAATCACACAATCACCTAATCACACAATCACACAATCCCACAATCACAATCACACAATCACAATCACACAATCACAATCACACAATCACAATCACATAATCACAATCACACAATCACAATCACACAATCACAATCACACAATCGCAATCACACAATCACAATCACACAGTCACAATCACAATCACACAGTCACACAATCACACAATCACAATCACACAATCACAATCACACAATCACAATCACACAATCACAATCACACAATCACAATCACACAATCACAATCACACAATCACAATCACACAATCACAACCACACAATCACAATCACACAATCACAATCACACAATCACAATCACACAATCACAATCACACAATCACAATCACACAATCACAATCACACAATCACAATCACACAATCACAATCACACAATCACAATCACACAATCACAATCACACAATCACACAATCACAATCACACAATCACAATCACACAATCACAATCACACAATCACAATCACACAATCACAATCACACAATCACAATCACACAATCACAATCACACAATCACAATCACAAAATCACAATCACACAATCACAATCACACAATCACAATCACACAATCACAATCACACAATCACAATCACACAAGCACACAATCACTCAATCACACAATCACAGAATCACACAGTCACAATCACACAATCACAATCACACAATCACAATCACACAATCACAATCACACAATCACAATCACACAATCACACACACACACAATCACACAGTCACAATCACACAATCACACAATCACACAATCACACAATCACACACTCACACAATCACACAATCACACAATCACACAATCACACAATCACACACTCACGCAATCACACAGTCACAATCACACAATCACAATCACACAATTACAATCACACTGTCACAATCACACAACCACAATCACACAATCACACAATCACACAATCACACAATCACACAATCACACAATCACACAATCACACAATCACACAATCACACAATCACACAATCACACAATCACACAATCACACAATCACACAATCACACAATCACACAATCACACAATCACACAATCACACAATCACACAATCACACAATCACACAATCACACAATCACACAACCACACAATCACACAAGCACACAATCACTCAATCACACAATCACACACTCACACAATCACACAGTCACAATCACACAATCACACAATCACACAATCACCTAATCACACAATCACGCAATCACACAACCACACAATCACACAAGCACACAATCACTCAATCAGACAATCACACACTCACACAATCACACAATCACACAATCGCACAATCGCACAATCACACAATCACACAATCACACAACCACACAATCACACAAGCACACAATCACTCAATCACACAATCACACAATCACACAGTCACAATCACACAATCACAATCACACAACCACAATCACACAACCACAATCACACAACCACAATCACACAACCACAATCACACAATCACACAATCACACAATCACACAATCACACAATCACACAATCACACAATCACACAATCACACAATCACACAATCACACAATCACACAACCACACAATCACACAACCACACAATCACACAACCACTCAATCACTCAATCACACAATCACACACTCACACAATCACACAGTCACAATCACACAATCACAATCACACAATCACACAATCACACAATCACACAATCACACACTCACACAATCACACAATCACACAATCACACACTGACACAATCACACAGTCACAATCACACAATCACAATCACACAGTCACAATCACACAGTCACAATCACACAACCACAATCACACAATCACACAATCACACAATCACACAATCACACAATCACACAATCACACAATCACACAATCACACAATCACACAATCACGCAATCATACAATCACACAAGCACACAATCACTCAATCACACAATCACACACTCACACAATCACGCAGTCACAATCACACAATCACAATCACACAATCACAGTCACACAATCACAATCACACAATCACAATCACACAATCACAATCACACAATCACAATCACACAATCGCAATCACACCATCCCAATCACACAATCACACAATCACTCAATCACACAATCACACACTCACACAATCACACAGTCACAATCACACAGTCACAATCACACAATCACAATCACACAATCACACAATCACACAATCACCTAATCACACAATCACACAATCCCACAATCACAATCACACAATCACAATCACACAATCACAATCACACAATCACAATCACATAATCACAATCACACAATCACAATCACACAATCACAATCACACAATCGCAATCACACAATCACAATCACACAGTCACAATCACAATCACACAGTCACACAATCACACAATCACAAGCACACAATCACAAGCACACAATCACAATCACACAATCACAATCACACAATCACAATCACACAATCACAATCACACAATCACAATCACTCAATCACAATCACACAATCACAATCACACAATCACAATCACACAATCACAATCACACAATCACAAGCACACAATCACAATCACACAATCACAATCACACAATCACAATCACACAATCACAATCACACAATCACAATCACACAATCACAATCACACAATCACAATCACACAATTACAATCACACAATCACAACCACACAATCACAATCACACAATCACAATCACACAATCACAATCACACAATCACAATCACACAATCACAATCACACAATCACAATCACACAATCACAATCACACAATCACAATCTCACAATCACAATCACACAATCACAATCACACAATCACACAATCACAATCACACAATCACAATCACACAATCACAATCACACAATCACAATCACACAATCACAATCACACAATCACAATCACACAATCACAATCACACAATCACAATCACACAATCACAATCACACAATCACAATCACAAAATCACAATCACACAATCACAATCACACAATCACAATCACACAATCACAATCACACAATCACAATCACACAAGCACACAATCACTCAATCACACAATCACACAATCACACAGTCACAATCACACAATCACAATCACACAATCACAATCACACAATCACAATCACACAATCACAATCACACAATCACACACACACACAATCACACAGTCACAATCACACAATCACACAGTCACAATCACACAATCACACAATCACACACTCACACAATCACACAATCACACAATCACACAATCACACAATCACACAATCACACAATCACACAATCACACAATCACACAATCACACAATCACACAATCACACAATCACACAATCACACAATCACACAATCACACAATCACACAATCACACAATCACACAATCACACAACCACACAATCACACAAGCACACAATCACTCAATCACACAATCACACACTCACACAATCACACAGTCACAATCACACAATCACACAATCACACAATCACCTAATCACACAATCACGCAATCACACAACCACACAATCACACAAGCACACAATCACTCAATCAGACAATCACACACTCACACAATCACACAATCACACAATCGCACAATCGCACAATCACACAATCACACAATCACACAACCACACAATCACACAAGCACACAATCACTCAATCACACAATCACACAATCACACAGTCACAATCACACAATCACAATCACACAACCACAATCACACAACCACAATCACACAACCACAATCACACAACCACAATCACACAATCACACAATCACACAATCACACAATCACACAATCACACAATCACACAATCACACAATCACACAACCACACAATCACACAACCACACAATCACACAACCACTCAATCACTCAATCACACAATCACACACTCACACAATCACACAGTCACAATCACACAATCACAATCACACAATCACACAATCACACAATCACACAATCACACACTCACACAATCACACAATCACACAATCACACACTGACACAATCACACAGTCACAATCACACAATCACAATCACACAGTCACAATCACACAGTCACAATCACACAACCACAATCACACAATCACACAGTCACACAATCACACAATCACACAATCACACAATCACACAATCACACAATCACACAATCACACAATCACACAATCACACAATCACACAATCACACAATCACACAATCACACAATCACCTAATGACACAATCACACAATCACACAACCACACAATCACACAAGCACACAATCACTCAATCACACAATCACACACTCACACAATCACACAGTCACAATCACACAGTCACAATCACACAATCACAATCACACAATCACAATCACACAATCACAATCACACAATCACAATCACACAATCACAATCACACAATCACAATCACACAATCACAATCACACAATCACAATCACACAATCACAATCACACAATCACAATCACACAATCACAATCACACAATCACAATCACACAATCACAATCACACAATCACAATCACACAATCACAATCACACAATCACAATCACACAATCACAATCACACAATCACAATCACACAATCACAATCACACAATCACAATCACACAATCACAATCACACAATCACAATCACACAATCACAATCACACAATCACAATCACACAATCACAATCACACAATCACAATCACACAATCACAATCACACAATCACAATCACACAATCACAATCACAATCACACAGTCACACAATCACACAATCACAAGCACACAATCACAAGCACACAATCACAATCACACAATCACAATCACACAATCACAATCACACAATCACAATCACACAATCACAATCACTCAATCACAATCACACAATCACAATCACACAATCACAATCACACAATCACAATCACACAATCACAAGCACACAATCACAATCACACAATCACAATCACACAATCACAATCACACAATCACAATCACACAATCACAATCACACAATCACAATCACACAATCACAATCACACAATCACAATCACACAATCACAATCACACAATCACAATCACACAATCACAATCACACAATCACAATCACACAATCACAATCACACAATCACAATCACACAATCACAATCACACAATCACAATCACACAATCACAATCACACAATCACAATCACACAATCACAATCACACAATCACAATCACACAATCACACAATCACAATCACACAATCACAATCACACAATCACAATCACACAATCACAATCACACAATCACAATCACACAATCACAATCACACAATCACAATCACACAATCACAATCACACAATCACAATCACACAATCACAATCACAAAATCACAATCACACAATCACAATCACACAATCACAATCACACAATCACAATCACACAATCACAATCACACAAGCACACAATCACTCAATCACACAATCACACAATCACACAGTCACAATCACACAATCACAATCACACAATCACAATCACACAATCACAATCACACAATCACAATCACACAATCACACACACACACAATCACACAGTCACAATCACACAATCACACAATCACACAATCACACACTCACACAATCACACAATCACACAATCACACACTCACGCAATCACACACTCACGCAATCACACAGTCACAATCACACAATCACAATCACACAATTACAATCACACTGTCACAATCACACAACCACAATCACACAATCACACAATCACACAATCACACAATCACACAATCACACAATCACACAATCACACAATCACACAATCACACAATCACACAATCACACAATCACACAATCACACAATCACACAATCACACAATCACACAATCACACAATCACACAATCACACAATCACACAATCACACAATCACACAATCACACAATCACACAATCACACAATCACACAACCACACAATCACACAAGCACACAATCACTCAATCACACAATCACACACTCACACAATCACACAGTCACAATCACACAATCACACAATCACACAATCACCTAATCACACAATCACGCAATCACACAACCACACAATCACACAAGCACACAATCACTCAATCAGACAATCACACACTCACACAATCACACAATCACACAATCGCACAATCGCACAATCACACAATCACACAATCACACAACCACACAATCACACAAGCACACAATCACTCAATCACACAATCACACAATCACACAGTCACAATCACACAATCACAATCACACAACCACAATCACACAACCACAATCACACAACCACAATCACACAACCACAATCACACAATCACACAATCACACAATCACACAATCACACAATCACACAATCACACAATCACACAATCACACAATCACACAATCACACAACCACACAATCACACAATCACACAATCACACACTGACACAATCACACAGTCACAATCACACAATCACAATCACACAGTCACAATCACACAGTCACAATCACACAACCACAATCACACAATCACACAATCACACAATCACACAATCACACAATCACACAATCACACAATCACACAATCACACAATCACACAATCACACAATCACACAATCACACAATCACACAATCACACAATCACACAATCACACAATCACCTAATGACACAATCACACAATCACACAACCACACAATCACACAAGCACACAATCACTCAATCACACAATCACACACTCACACAATCACACAGTCACAATCACACAGTCACAATCACACAATCACAATCACACAATCACAATCACACAATCACAATCACACAATCACAATCACACAATCACAATCACACAATCACAATCACACAATCACAATCACACAATCACAATCACACAATCACAATCACACAATCACAATCACACAATCACAATCACACAATCACAATCACACAATCACAATCACACAATCACAATCACACAATCACAATCACACAATCACAATCACACAATCACAATCACACAATCACAATCACACAATCACAATCACACAATCACAATCACACAATCACAATCACACAATCACAATCACACAATCACAATCACACAATCACAATCACACAATCACAATCACACAATCACAATCACACAATCACAATCACACAATCACAATCACACAATCACAATCACACAATCACAATCACACAATCACAATCACACAATCACAATCACACAATCACAATCACACAATCACAATCACACAATCACAATCACACAATCACAATCACACAATCACAATCACACAATCACAATCACACAATCACAATCACACAATCACAATCACACAATCACAATCACACAATCACAATCACACAATCACAATCACACAATCGCACAATTACACAATCGCACAATCACACAGTCACACAATCACACACTCACACATTCACACACTCACACAATCACACAGTCACAATCACACAATAACACAATCACACAATCACACAATCACAAAATCACACAACCACACAGTCACACAATCACACAATCACACAGTCACAATCACACAATCACACAATCACACAATCACACAATCACACAATCACACAATCACACACTCACACAATCACACAATCACACGATCACGCAATCACACGATCACACAATCACACGATCACACGATCACACAATCACACAATCACGCAATCACAATCACGGTCACTCAATCACGGTCACACAATCACGGTCACACAATCACGGTCACACAATCACACAATCACACAATCACACAATCACACAGTCACTATCACACAATCACACAATCACACAAACACACAATCACACAATCACACAACCACACAATCACACAACCATACAATCACTCAATCACACAATCACACACTCACACAATCACACAGTCACAATCACACAATCACACAATCACACAATCACACAATCACACAATCACACAATCACACACTCACACAATCACACAATCACACAATCACGCAATCACACAATCACGATAGCACAATCAAAATCACACAACCACAATCACCCAATCACACAATCACACAATCACACAATCACACAATCACACAATCACACAATCACACAATCACACAATCACACAATCACACAATCACACAATCACACAATCACACAATCACACAGTCACAATCACACAATCACACAATCACACAATCACCTAATCACACAATCACGCAATCACACAACCACACAATCACACAAGCACACAATCACTCAATCAGACAATCACACACTCACACAATCACACAATCACACAATCACACAATCACACAATCACACAATCACATAATCACACAATCCCACAATCACACAATCACACAATCACACAATCACACAATCACACAATCACACAATCACACAATCACCTAATCACCTAATCACACAATCACACAATCACACAACCACACAATCACACAAGCACACAATCACTCAATCACACAGTCACAATCACACAATCACACAATCACACAATCACCTAATCACACAATCACACAATCCCACAATCACAATCACACAATCACAATCACACAATCACAATCACATAATCACAATCACACAATCACAATCACACAATCACAATCACACAATCGCAATCACACAATCACAATCACACAGTCACAATCACAATCACACAGTCACACAATCACACAATCACAAGCACACAATCACAAGCACACAATCACAATCACACAATCACAATCACACAATCACAATCACACAATCACAATCACTCAATCACAATCACACAATCACAATCACACAATCACAATCACACAATCACAATCACACAATCACAAGCACACAATCACAAGCACACAATCACAATCACACAATCACAATCACACAATCACAATCACACAATCACAATCACACAATCACAATCACACAATCACAATCACACAATCACAATCACACAATCACAATCACACAATCACAATCACACAATCACAATCACACAATCACAATCACACAATCACAATCACACAATCACAATCACACAATCACAATCACACAATCACAATCACACAATCACACAATCACAATCACACAATCACAATCACACAATCACAATCACACAATCACAATCACACAATCACAATCACACAATCACAATCACACAATCACAATCACACAATCACAATCACACAATCACAATCACACAATCACAATCACACAATCACAATCACACAATCACAATCACACAATCACAATCACACAATCACAATCACACAATCACAATCACACAATCACAATCACACAATCACAATCACACAATCACAATCACACAATCACAATCACACAATCACAATCACACAATCACAATCACACAATCACAATCACACAATCACAATCACACAATCACAATCACACAATCACAATCACACAATCACAATCACACAATCACAATCACACAATCACAATCACACAATCACAATCACACAATCGCAATCACACAATCACACAATCACGGTCACTCAATCACGGTCACACAATCACGGTCACACAATCACGGTCACACAATCACACAATCACACAATCACACAATCACACAGTCACTATCACACAATCACACAATCACACAATCACACAATCACACAGTCACACAATCGCACAATCACAATCACGCAATCACACAATCACGATTGCACAATCACGATCACACAATCACGATCACACAATCACGATGACACAATCACGGTCACACAATCACGGTCACAAAATCACGGTCACACAATCACGGTCACACAATCGCGGTCACACAATCACGCAGTCACAAAATCACACGGTCACACAATCACGCAGTCACACAATCACTCAATCACACAATCACAGAATCACACAATCACAATCACAAAATCACAATTACACAATCACAGTTACACAATCACAATTACACAATCACACAATTACACAATCACACGATCATACGATCACACAATCACACAATCACACAATCACACAATCACACAATCACACAATCACACAATCACACAATCACACAATCACACAATCACGCAATCACACAATCACACAATCACACAATCACACAATCGCACCATCACACAAAATCATACAATCACACAAGCACACAATCACTCAATCACACAATCACACACTCACACAATCACGCAGTCACAATCACACAATCACAATCACACAATCACAGTCACACAATTACAATCACACAATCACAATCACACAATCACAATCACACAATCACAATCACACAATCACAATCACACAATCACACAATCACTCAATCACACAATCACACACTCAAACAATCACACAGTCAAAATCACACAGTCACAATCACACAATCACAATCACACAATCACACAATCACACAATCACCTAATCACACAATCACACAATCACACAATCACAATCACACAATCACAATCACACAATCACAATCACACAATCACAATCACACAATCACAATCACATAATCACAATCACACAATCACAATCACAATCACACAATCACAATCACACAATCACAATCACACAATCACAATCACACAATCACAATCACACAGTCACAATCACAATCACACAATCACACAATCACACAATCACAAGCACACAATCACAAGCACACAATCACAATCACACAATCACAATCACACAATCACAATCACACAATCACAATCACACAATCACAATCACACAATCACAATCACACAATCGCAATCACACAATCACACAATCACGCAATCACAATCACGGTCACTCAATCACGGTCACACAATCACGGTCACACAATCACGGTCACACAATCACACAATCACACAATCACACAATCACACAATCACACAGTCACTATCACACAATCACACAATCACACAATCACACAATCACACAATCACACAATCACACAACCACACAATCACACAACCACACAATCACTCAATCACACAATCACACACACACACAATCACACAGTCACAATCACACAATCACACAATCACACAATCACACACTCACACAATCACACAATCACACAATCACACAATCACACAATCACACAACCACACAATCACACAACCACACAATCACTCAATCACACAATCACACACACACACAATCACACAGTCACAATCACACAATCACACAATCACACAATCACACACTCACACAATCACACAATCACACAATCACACAATCACACACTCACGCAATCACACAGTCACAATCACACAATCACAATCACACAATTACAATCACACTGTCACAATCACACAACCACAATCACACAATCACACAATCACACAATCACACAATCACACAATCACACAATCACACAATCACACAATCACACAATCACACAATCACACAATCACACAATCACACAATCACACAATCACACAATCACACAATCACACAATCACACAATCACACAATCACACAATCACACAATCACACAATCACACAATCACACAATCACACAATCACACAATCACACAATCACACAATCACACAATCACACAATCACACAATCATACAATCACACAATCACACAATCACACAACCACACAATCACACAAGCACACAATCACTCAATCACACAATCACACACTCACACAATCACACAGTCACAATCACACAATCACACAATCACACAATCACCTAATCACACAATCACGCAATCACACAACCACACAATCACACAAGCACACAATCACTCAATCAGACAATCACACACTCACACAATCACACAATCACACAATCGCACAATCGCACAATCACACAATCACACAATCACACAACCACACAATCACACAAGCACACAATCACTCAATCACACAATCACACAATCACACAGTCACAATCACACAATCACAATCACACAACCACAATCACACAACCACAATCACACAACCACAATCACACAACCACAATCACACAACCACAATCACACAATCACACAATCACACAATCACACAATCACACAATCACACAATCACACAATCACACAATCACACAATCACACAATCACACAACCACACAATCACACAACCACACAATCACACAACCACACAATCACTCAATCACACAATCACACACTCACACAATCACACAGTCACAATCACACAATCACAATCACACAATCACACAATCACACAATCACACAATCACACACTCACACAATCACACAATCACACAATCACACACTGACACAATCACACAGTCACAATCACACAATCACAATCACACAGTCACAATCACACAGTCACAATCACACAACCACAATCACACAATCACACAATCACACAATCACACAATCACACAATCACACAATCACACAATCACACAATCACACAATCACACAATCACACAATCACCTAATCACACAATCACACAATCACACAACCACACAATCACACAAGCACACAATCACTCAATCACACAATCACACACTCACACAATCACACAGTCACAATCACACAGTCACAATCACACAATCACAATCACAAAATCACAATCACACAATCACACAATCACACAATCACACAATCACACAATCACACAATCACACAATCACACAATCACACAGTCACACAATCACACAAACACAATCACGCAATCACACAATCACGATTGCACAATCACGACCACACAATCACGATGACACAATCACAATCACACAATCACAATCACACAATCACAATCACACAATCACAATCACACAATCACAATCACAATCACACAATCACAATCACACAATCACAATCACACAATCACAATCACACAATCACAATCACACAATCACAATCACACAATCACAATCACACAATCACAATCACACAATCACAATCACACAATCACAATCACACAATCACAATCACACAATCACAATCACACAATCACAATCACACAATCACAATCACACAATCACAATCACACAATCACAATCACACAATCACAATCACACAATCACAATCACACAATCACAATCACACAATCACAATCACACAATCACAATCACACAATCACAATCACACAATCACAATCACACAATCACAATCACACAATCACAATCACACAATCACAATCACACAATCACAATCACACAATCACAATCACACAATCACAATCACACAATCACAATCACACAATCACAATCACACAATCACAATCACACAATCACAATCACACAATCACAATCACACAATCACAATCACACAATCACAATCACACAATCACAATCACACAATCACAATCACACAATCACAATCACACAATCACAATCACACAATCACGATCACACAATCACAATCACACAATCACCATCACACAATCACAATCACACAATCACAATCACACAATCACAATCACACAATCACAATCACACAATCACAATCACACAATCACAATCACACAATCACAATCACAATCACACAATCACAATCACACAATCACAATCACACAATCACAATCACACAATCACAATCACACAATCACAATCACACAATCACAATCACACAATCACAATCACACAATCACAATCACACAATCACAATCACACAATCACAATCACACAATCACAATCACACAATCACAATCACACAATCACAATCACACAATCACAATCACACAATCACAATCACACAATCACAATCACACAATCACAATCACACAATCACAATCACACAATCACAATCACACAATCACAATCACACAATCACAATCACACAATCACAATCACACAATCACAATCACACAATCACAATCACACAATCACAATCACACAATCACAATCACACAATCACAATCACACAATCACAATCACACAATCACAATCACACAATCACAATCACACAATCACAATCACACAATCACAATCACACAATCACAATCACACAATCACAATCACACAATCACAATCACACAATCACAATCACACAACCACAATCACACAATCACAATCACACAATCACAATCACACAATCACAATCACACAATCACAATTACACAATCGCACAATTACACAATCGCACAATCACACAGTCACACAATCACACACTCACACAATCACACACTCACACAATCACACAGTCACAATCACACAATAACACAATCACACAATCACACAATCACAAAATCACACAACCACACAGTCACACAATCACACAATCACACAGTCACAATCACACAATCACACAATCACACAATCACACAATCACACAATCACACAATCACACAATCACACACTCACACAATCACACAATCACACGATCACGCAATCACACGATCACACAATCACACTATCACACGATCACACAATCACACAATCACGCAATCACAATCACGGTCACTCAATCACGGTCACACAATCACGGTCACACAATCACGGTCACACAATCACGGTCACACAATCACACAATCACACAATCACACAATCACACAGTCACTATCACACAATCACACAATCACACAAACACACAATCACACAATCACACAACCACACAATCACACAACCATACAATCACTCAATCACACAATCACACACTCACACAATCACACAGTCACAATCACACAATCACACAATCACACAATCACACAATCACACAATCACACAATCACACACTCACACAATCACACAATCACACAATCACGCAATCACACAATCACGATAGCACAATCAAAATCACACAACCACAATCACCCAATCAGACAATCACACAATCACACAATCACACAATCACACAATCACACAATCACACAATCACACAATCACACAATCACACAATCACACAATCACACAATCACACAGTCACAATCACACAATCACACAATCACACAATCACCTAATCACACAATCACGCAATCACACAACCACACAATCACACAAGCACACAATCACTCAATCAGACAATCACACACTCACACAATCACACAATCACACAATCACACAATCACACAATCACATAATCACACAATCCCACAATCACACAATCACACAATCACACAATCACACAATCACACAATCACACAATCACACAATCACACAATCACACAATCACACAATCACACAATCACACAACCACACAATCACACAAGCACACAATCACTCAATCACACAATCACACAATCACACAGTCACAATCACACAATCACAATCACACAACCACAATCACACAACCGCAATCACACAACCACAATCACACAATCACACAATCACACAATCACACAATCACACAATCACACAATCACACAATCACACAATCACACAATCACACAATCACACAATCACACAATCACACAATCACACAATCACACAATCACACAACCACACAATCACACAACCACACAATCACACAACCACACAATCACACTCTCACACAATCACACAGTCACAATCACACAATCACAATCACACAATCACACAATCACACACTCACACAATCACACAATCACACAATCACACAATCACACAATCACACAATCACACAATCACACAATCACACAATCACACAATCACACAATCACACAATCACACAATCACACAATCACACAATCACACAATCACACAATCACACAATCACACAACCACACAATCACACAAGCACACAATCACTCAATCACACAATCACACACTCACACAATCACTCAGTCACAATCACACAGTCACAATCACACAATCACACAATCACACAATCACCTAATCACACAATCACACAATCACACAACCACACAATCACACAAGCACACAATCACTCAATCAGACAATCACACACTCACACAATCACACAATCACACAATCACACAATCACATAATCACACAATCACACAATCACACCATCACACAATCACACAATCACGCAATCATACAATCACACAAGCACACAATCACTCAATCACACAATCACACACACACACAATCACGCAGTCACAATCACACAATCACAATCACACAATCGCAGTCACACAATCACAATCACACAATCACAATCACACAATCACAATCACACAATCACAATCACACAATCACCATCACACAATCACAATCACACAATCCCAATCACACAATCACACAATCACTCAATCACACAACCACACACTCACACAATCACACAGTCACAATCACACAGTCACAATCACACAATCACAATCACACAATCACACAATCACACAATCACACAATCACACAATCACACAATCACCTAATCACACAATCACACAATCACACAATCACAATCACACAATCACAATCACACAATCACAATCACACAATCACAATCACATAATCACAATCACACAATCACAATCACACAATCACAATCAGACAATCACAATCACACAGTCACAATCACAATCACACAATCACAATCACACAATCACAATCACACAATCACAATCACACAATCACAATCACACAATCACAATCACACAATCACAATCACACAATCACAATCACACAATCACAATCACACAATCACAATCACACAATCACAATCACACAATCACAATCACACAATCACAATCACACAATCACAATCACACAATCACAATCACACAATCACAATCACACAATCACAATCACACAATCACAATCACACAATCACAATCACACAATCACAATCACACAATCACAATCACACAATCACAATCACACAATCACAATCACACAATCACAATCACACAATCACAATCACACAATCACAATCACACAATCACAATCACACAATCACAATCACACAATCACAATCACACAATCACAATCACACAATCACAATCACACAATCACAATCACACAATCACAATCACACAATCACAATCACACAATCACAATCACACAATCACAATCACACAATCACAATCACACAATCACAATCACACAATCACAATCACACAATCACAATCACACAATCACAATCACACAATCACAATCACACAATCACAATCACACAATCACAATCACACAATCACAATCACACAATCACAATCACACAATCACAATCACACAATCACAATCACACAATCACAATCACAAAATCACAATCACAAAATCACAATCACACAATCACAATCACACAATCACAATCACACAATCACAATCACACAATCACAATCACACAATCACAATCACACAACCACAATCACACAATCACAATCACACAATCACAATCACACAATCACAATTACACAATCGCACAATTACACAATCGCACAATCACACAGTCACACAATCACACACTCACACAATCACACACTCACACAATCACACAGTCACAATCACACAATAACACAATCACACAATAACACAATCACACAATCACACAATCACAAAATCACACAACCACACAGTCACACAATCACACAATCACCTAATCACACAATCACACAATCACACAACCACACAATCACACAAGCACACAATCACACACTCACACAATCACACAATCACACGATCACGCAATCACACGATCACACAATCACACGATCACACGATCACTCAATCACACAATCACGCAATCACAATCACGGTCACTCAATCACGGTCACACAATCACGGTCACACAATCACGGTCACACAATCACGGTCACACAATCACACAATCACACAATCACACAATCACACAATCACACAATCACACAGTCACTATCACACAATCACACAATCACACAAACACACAATCACACAATCACACAACCACACAATCACACAACCATACAATCACTCAATCACACAATCACACACTCACACAATCACACAGTCACAATCACACAATCACACAATCACACAATCACACAATCACACAATCACACAATCACACACTCACACAATCACACAATCACACAATCACGCAATCACACAATCACGATAGCACAATCACAATCACACAACCACAATCACACAATCACACAATCACACAATCACACAATCACACAATCACACAATCACACAATCACACAGTCACAATCACACAATCACACAATCACACAATCACCTAATCACACAATCACGCAATCACACAACCACACAATCACACAAGCACACAATCACTCAATCAGACAATCACACACTCACACAATCACACAATCACACAATCACACAATCACACAATCACACAATCACATAATCACACAATCACACAATCACACAATCACACAATCACACAATCACACAATCACACAATCACCTAATCACCTAATCACACAATCACACAATCACACAACCACACAATCACACAAGCACACAATCACTCAATCACACAGTCACAATCACACAATCACACAATCACACAATCACCTAATCACACAATCACGCAATCACACAACCACACAATCACACAAGCACACAATCACTCAATCAGACAATCACACACTCACACAATCACACAATCACACAATCACACAATCACACAATCACATAATCACACAATCACACAATCACACAATCACACAATCACACAATCACACAATCACACAATCACCTAATCACCTAATCACACAATCACACAATCACACAACCACACAATCACACAAGCACACAATCACTCAATCACACAATCACACACTCACACAATCACACAGTCACAATCACACAGTCACAATCACACAATCACAATCACACAATCACAATCACACAATCACAAAATCACACAATCACACAATCACACAATCACACAATCACACAATCACACAATCACACAATCACACACTCACACAATCACACAGACACAATCACACAATCACAATCACACAATCACAATCACACAATCACAATCACACAACCACAATCACACAATCACACAATCACACAATCACACAATCACACAATCACACAATCACACAATCACACAATCACACAATCACACAATCACACAATCACACAATCACACAATCACACAATCACACAACCACACAATCACACAAGCACACAATCACTCAATCACACAATCACACAATCACACAGTCACAATCACACAATCACAATCACACAACCACAATCACACAACCACAATCACACAACCACAATCACACAATCACACAATCACACAATCACACAATCACACAATCACACAATCACACAATCACACAATCACACAATCACACAATCACACAATCACACAACCACACAATCACACAACCACACAATCACACAACCACACAATCACACTCCCACACAATCACACAGTCACAATCACACAATCACAATCACACAATCACACAATCACACACTCACACAATCACACAATCACACAATCACACAATCACACACTGACACAATCACACAGTCACAATCACACAACCACAATCACACAATCACAATCACACAGTCACAATCACACAACCACAATCACACAATCACACAATCACACAATCACACAATCACACAATCACACAATCACACAATCACACAATCACACAATCACACAATCACACAATCACACAATCACACAATCACACAATCACACAATCACCTAATCACACAATCACACAATCACAATCACACAATCACAATCACACAATCACAATCACACAATCACAATCACATAATCACAATCACACAATCACAATCACACAATCACAATCACACAATCACAATCAGACAATCACAATCACACAGTCACAATCACAATCACACAATCACAATCACACAATCACAATCACACAATCACAATCACACAATCACAATCACACAATCACAATCACACAATCACAATCACACAATCACAATCACACAATCACAATCACACAATCACAATCACACAATCACAATCACACAATCACAATCACACAATCACAATCACACAATCACAATCACACAATCACAATCACACAATCACAATCACACAATCACAATCACACAATCACAATCACACAATCACAATCACACAATCACAATCACACAATCACAATCACACAATCACAATCACACAATCACAATCACACAATCACAATCACACAATCACAATCACACAATCACAATCACACAATCACAATCACACAATCACAATCACACAATCACAATCACACAATCACAATCACACAATCACAATCACACAATCACAATCACACAATCACAATCACACAATCACAATCACACAATCACAATCACACAATCACAATCACACAATCACAATCACACAATCACAATCACACAATCACAATCACACAATCACAATCACACAATCACAATCACACAATCACAATCACACAATCACAATCACACAATCACAATCACACAATCACAATCACACAATCACAATCACACAATCACAATCACACAATCACAATCACACAATCACAATCACACAATCACAATCACACAATCACAATCACACAATCACAATCACACAATCACAATCACACAATCACAATCACACAATCACAATCACACAATCACAATCACACAATCACAATCACACAATCACAATCACACAATCACAATCACACAATCACAATCACACAATCACAATCACACAATCACAATCACACAATCACAATCACACAATCACAATCACACAATCACAATCACACAATCACAATCACACAATCACAATCACACAATCACAATCACACAATCACAATCACACAATCACAATCACACAATCACAATCACACAATCACAATCACACAATCACAATCACACAATCACAATCACACAATCACAATCACACAATCACAATCACACAATCACAATCACACAATCACAATCACACAATCACAATCACACAATCACAATCACACAATCACAATCACACAATCACAATCACACAATCACAATCACACAATCACAATCACACAATCACAATCACACAATCACAATCACACAATCACAATCACACAATCACAATCACACAATCACAATCACACAATCACAATCACACAATCACAATCACACAATCACAATCACACAATCACAATCACACAATCACAATCACACAATCACAATCACACAATCACAATCACACAATCACAATCACACAATCACAATCACACAATCACAATCACACAATCACAATCACACAATCACAATCACACAATCACAATCACACAATCACAATCACACAATCACAATCACACAATCACAATCACACAATCACAATCACACAATCACAATCACACAATCACAATCACACAATCACAATCACACAATCACAATCACACAATCACAATCACACAATCACAATCACACAATCACAATCACACAATCACAATCACACAATCACAATCACACAATCACAATCACACAATCACAATCACACAATCACAATCACACAATCACAATCACACAATCACAATCACACAATCACAATCACACAATCACAATCACACAATCACAATCACACAATCACAATCACACAATCACAATCACACAATCACAATCACACAATCACAATCACACAATCACAATCACACAATCACAATCACACAATCACAATCACACAATCACAATCACACAATCACAATCACACAATCACAATCACACAATCACAATCACACAATCACAATCACACAATCACAATCACACAATCACAATCACACAATCACAATCACACAATCACAATCACACAATCACAATCACACAATCACAATCACACAATCACAATCACACAATCACAATCACACAATCACAATCACACAATCACAATCACACAATCACAATCACACAATCACAATCACACAATCACAATCACACAATCACAATCACACAATCGCAATCACACAATCACACAATCACGCAATCACAATCACGGTTACTCAATCACGGTCACACAATCACGGTCACACAATCACGGTCACACAATCACGGTCACACAATCACACAATCACACAATCACACAATCACACAGTCACTATCACACAGTCACACAATCACACAATCACACAATCACACAATCACACAATCACACAATCACACAATCACACAATCACACAATCACACAATCACACAATCACACAATCACACAATCACACAATCACACAACCACACAATCACACAAGCACACAATCACTCAATCACACAATCACACACTCACACAATCACACAGTCACAATCACACAATCACACAATCACACAATCACACAATCACCTAATCACACAATCACGCAATCACACAACCACACAATCACACAAGCACACAATCACTCAATCAGACAATCACACACTCACACAATCACACAATCACACAATCACACAATCACATAATCACACAATCACACAATCACACAATCACACAATCATACAATCACACAATCACCCAATCACCTAATCACACAATCACCTAATCACACAACCACGCAATCACACAACCACGCAATCACACAAGCACACAATCACTCAATCACACAATCACACACTCACACAATCACACAGTCACAATCACACAGTCACAATCACACAATCACCATCACACAATCACAATCACACAATCACACAATCACACAATCACACAATCACACAATCACACAATCACACAATCACACAATCACACAATCACACAATCACACACTCACACAATCACACAGACACAATCACACAATCACAATCACACAATCACAATCACACAACCACAATCACACAATCACACAATCACACAATCACACAATCACACAATCACAATCACACAATCACAATCACACAATCACAATCACACAATCACAATCACACAATCACAATCACACAATCACAATCACACAATCACAATCACACAATCACAATCACACAATCACAATCACACAATCACAATCACACAATCACAATCACACAATCACAATCACACAATCACAATCACACAATCACAATCACACAATCACAATCACACAATCACAATCACACAATCACAATCACACAATCACAATCACACAATCACAATCACACAATCACAATCACACAATCACAATCACACAATCACAATCACACAATCACAATCACACAATCACAATCACACAATCACAATCACACAATCACAATCACACAATCACAATCACACAATCACAATCACACAATCACAATCACACAATCACAATCACACAATCACAATCACACAATCACAATCACACAATCACAATCACACAATCACAATCACACAATCACAATCACACAATCACAATCACACAATCACAATCACACAATCACAATCACACAATCACAATCACACAATCACAATCACACAATCACAATCACACAATCACAATCACACAATCACAATCACACAATCACAATCACACAATCACAATCACACAATCACAATCACACAATCACAATCACACAATCACAATCACACAATCACAATCACACAATCACAATCACACAATCACAATCACACAATCACAATCACACAATCACAATCACACAATCACAATCACACAATCACAATCACACAATCACAATCACACAATCACAATCACACAATCACAATCACACAATCACAATCACACAATCACAATCACACAATCACAATCACACAATCACAATCACACAATCACAATCACACAATCACAATCACACAATCACAATCACACAATCACAATCACACAATCACAATCACACAATCACAATCACACAATCACAATCACACAATCACAATCACACAATCACAATCACACAATCACAATCACACAATCACAATCACACAATCACAATCACACAATCACAATCACACAATCACAATCACACAATCACAATCACACAATCACAATCACACAATCACAATCACACAATCACAATCACACAATCACAATCACACAATCACAATCACACAATCACAATCACACAATCACAATCACACAATCACAATCACACAATCACAATCACACAATCACAATCACACAATCACAATCACACAATCACAATCACACAATCACAATCACACAATCACAATCACACAATCACAATCACACAATCACAATCACACAATCACAATCACACAATCACAATCACACAATCACAATCACACAATCACAATCACACAATCACAATCACACAATCACAATCACACAATCACAATCACACAATCACAATCACACAATCACAATCACACAATCACAATCACACAATCACAATCACACAATCACAATCACACAATCACAATCACACAATCACAATCACACAATCACAATCACACAATCACAATCACACAATCACAATCACACAATCACAATCACACAATCACAATCACACAATCACAATCACACAATCACAATCACACAATCACAATCACACAATCACAATCACACAATCACAATCACACAATCACAATCACACAATCACAATCACACAATCACAATCACACAATCACAATCACACAATCACAATCACACAATCACAATCACACAATCACAATCACACAATCACAATCACACAATCACAATCACACAATCACAATCACACAATCACAATCACACAATCACAATCACACAATCACAATCACACAATCACAATCACACAATCACAATCACACAATCACAATCACACAATCACAATCACACAATCACAATCACACAATCACAATCACACAATCACAATCACACAATCACAATCACACAATCACAATCACACAATCACAATCACACAATCACAATCACACAATCACAATCACACAATCACAATCACACAATCACAATCACACAATCACAATCACACAATCACAATCACACAATCACAATCACACAATCACAATCACACAATCACAATCACACAATCACAATCACACAATCACAATCACACAATCACAATCACACAATCACAATCACACAATCACAATCACACAATCACAATCACACAATCACAATCACACAATCACAATCACACAATCACAATCACACAATCACAATCACACAATCACAATCACACAATCACAATCACACAATCACAATCACACAATCACAATCACACAATCACAATCACACAATCACAATCACACAATCACAATCACACAATCACAATCACACAATCACAATCACACAATCACAATCACACAATCACAATCACACAATCACAATCACACAATCACAATCACACAATCACAATCACACAATCACAATCACACAATCACAATCACACAATCACAATCACACAATCACAATCACACAATCACAATCACACAATCACAATCACACAATCACAATCACACAATCACAATCACACAATCACAATCACACAATCACAATCACACAATCGCAATCACACAATCACACAATCACGCAATCACAATCACGGTTACTCAATCACGGTCACACAATCACGGTCACACAATCACGGTCACACAATCACGGTCACACAATCACACAATCACACAATCACACAATCACACAGTCACTATCACACAGTCACACAATCACACAATCACACAATCACACAATCACACAATCACACAATCACACAATCACACAATCACACAATCACACAATCACACAACCACACAATCACACAAGCACACAATCACTCAATCACACAATCACACACTCACACAATCACACAGTCACAATCACACAATCACACAATCACACAATCACACAATCACCTAATCACACAATCACGCAATCACACAACCACACAATCACACAAGCACACAATCACTCAATCAGACAATCACACACTCACACAATCACACAATCACACAATCACACAATCACATAATCACACAATCACACAATCACACAATCACACAATCATACAATCACACAATCACCCAATCACCTAATCACACAATCACCTAATCACACAACCACGCAATCACACAACGACGCAATCACACAAGCACACAATCACTCAATCACACAATCACACACTCACACAATCACACAGTCACAATCACACAGTCACAATCACACAATCACCATCACACAATCACAATCACACAATCACACAATCACACAATCACACAATCACACAATCACACAATCACACAATCACACAATCACACAATCACACAATCACACACTCACACAATCACACAGACACAATCACACAATCACAATCACACAATCACAATCACACAATCACAATCACACAACCACAATCACACAATCACACAATCACACAATCACACAATCACACAATCACACAATCACACAATCACACAATCACACAATCGCACAATCACACAATCACACAATCACACAACCACACAATCACACAAGCACACAATCACTCAATCACACAATCACACAATCACACAGTCACAATCACACAATCACAATCACACAATCACAATCACACAATCACAATCACACAACCACAATCACACAATCACACAATCACACAATCACACAATCACACAATCACACACTCACACAATCACACAATCACACAATCACACAATCACACAATCACACACTCACGCAATCACACAGTCACAATCACACAATCACAATCACACAATTACAATCACACAGTCACCATCACACAACCACAATCACACAATCACAATCACACAATCACAATCACACAATCACAATCACACAATCACAATCACAAAATCACAATCACAAAATCACAATCACACAATCACAATCACACAATCACAATCACACAATCACAATCACACAACCACAATCACACAATCACAATCACACAATCACAATCACACAATCACAATTACACAATCGCACAATTACACAATCGCACAATCACACAGTCACACAATCACACACTCACACAATCACACACTCACACAATCACACAGTCACAATCACACAATAACACAATCACACAATCACACAATCACAAAATCACACAACCACACAGTCACACAATCACACAATCACCTAATCACCTAATCACACAATCACACAATCACACAACCACACAATCACACAAGCACACAATCACACACTCACACAATCACACAATCACACGATCACGCAATCACACGATCACACAATCACACGATCACACGATCACTCAATCACACAATCACGCAATCACAATCACGGTCACTCAATCACGGTCACACAATCACGGTCACACAATCACGGTCACACAATCACGGTCACACAATCACACAATCACACAATCACACAATCACACAATCACACAGTCACTATCACACAATCACACAATCACACAAACACACAATCACACAATCACACAACCACACAATCACACAACCATACAATCACTCAATCACACAATCACACACTCACACAATCACACAGTCACAATCACACAATCACACAATCACACAATCACCTAATCACACAATCACACAATCACAATCACACAATCACAATCACACAATCACAAAATCACACAATCACACAATCACACAATCACACAATCACACAATCACAAAATCACACAATCACACACTCACACAATCACACAGACACAATCACACAATCACAATCACACAATCACAATCACACAATCACAATCACACAACCACAATCACACAATCACACAATCACACAATCACACAATCACACAATCACACAATCACACAATCACACAATCACACAATCACACAATCACACAATCACACAATCACACAATCACACAATCACACAATCACACAATCACACAATCACACAACCACACAATCACACAAGCACACAATCACTCAATCACACAATCACACAATCACACAGTCACAATCACACAATCACAATCACACAACCACAATCACACAACCACAATCACACAACCACAATCACACAATCACACAATCACACAATCACACAATCACACAATCACACAATCACACAATCACACAATCACACAATCACACAATCACACAATCACACAACCACACAATCACACAACCACACAATCACACAACCACACAATCACACTCTCACACAATCACACAGTCACAATCACACAATCACAATCACACAATCACACAATCACACACTCACACAATCACACAATCACACAATCACACAATCACACACTGACACAATCACACAGTCACAATCACACAACCACAATCACACAATCACAATCACACAGTCACAATCACACAACCACAATCACACAATCACACAATCACACAATCACACAATCACACAATCACACAATCACACAATCACACAATCACACAATCACACAATCACACAATCACACAATCACACAATCACACAATCACACAATCACACAATCACACAATCACACAATCACACAATCACACAACCACACAATCACACAAGCACACAATCACTCAATCACACAATCACACACTCACACAATCACTCAGTCACAATCACACAGTCACAATCACACAATCACACAATCACACAATCACCTAATCACACAATCACACAATCACACAACCACACAATCACACAAGCACACAATCACTCAATCAGACAATCACACACTCACACAATCACACAATCACACAATCACACAATCACATAATCACACAATCACACAATCACACAATCACACCATCACACAATCACACAATCACGCAATCATACAATCACACAAGCACACAATCACTCAATCACACAATCACACACTCACACAATCACGCAGTCACAATCACACAATCACAATCACACAATCGCAGTCACACAATCACAATCACACAATCACAATCACACAATCACAATCACACAATCACCATCACACAATCACAATCACACAATCCCAATCACACAATCACACAATCACTCAATCACACAATCACACACTCACACAATCACACAGTCACAATCACACAGTCACAATCACACAATCACAATCACACAATCACACAATCACACAATCACCTAATCACACAATCACACAATCACAATCACACAATCACAATCACACAATCACAATCACACAATCACAATCACATAATCACAATCACACAATCACAATCACACAATCACAATCAGACAATCACAATCACACAGTCACAATCACAATCACACAATCACAATCACACAATCACAATCACACAATCACAATCACACAATCACAATCACACAATCACAATTACACAATCGCACAATTACACAATCGCACAATCACACAGTCACACAATCACACACTCACACAATCACACACTCACACAATCACACAGTCACAATCACACAATAACACAATCACACAATCACACAATCACAAAATCACACAACCACACAGTCACACAATCACACAATCACCTAATCACCTAATCACACAATCACACAATCACACAACCACACAATCACACAAGCACACAATCACACACTCACACAATCAAACAATCACACGATCACGCAATCACACGATCACACAATCACACGATCACACGATCACTCAATCACACAATCACGCAATCACAATCACGGTCACTCAATCACGGTCACACAATCACGGTCACACAATCACGGTCACACAATCACGGTCACACAATCACACAATCACACAATCACACAATCACACAATCACACAGTCACTATCACACAATCACACAATCACACAAACACACAATCACACAATCACACAACCACACAATCACACAACCATACAATCACTCAATCACACAATCACACACTCACACAATCACACAGTCACAATCACACAATCACACAATCACACAATCACCTAATCACACAATCACACAATCACAATCACACAATCACAATCACAAAATCACAAAATCACACAATCACACAATCACACAATCACACAATCACACAATCACAAAATCACACAATCACACACTCACACAATCACACAGACACAATCACACAATCACAATCACACAATCACAATCACACAATCACAATCACACAACCACAATCACACAATCACACAATCACACAATCACACAATCACACAATCACACAATCACACAATCACACAATCACACAATCACACAATCACACAATCACACAATCACACAATCACACAATCACACAATCACACAATCACACAATCACACAACCACACAATCACACAAGCACACAATCACTCAATCACACAATCACACAATCACACAGTCACAATCACACAATCACAATCACACAACCACAATCACACAACCACAATCACACAACCACAATCACACAATCACACAATCACACAATCACACAATCACACAATCACACAATCACACAATCACACAATCACACAATCACACAACCACACAATCACACAACCACACAATCACACAACCACACAATCACACTCTCACACAATCACACAGTCACAATCACACAATCACAATCACACAATCACACAATCACACACTCACACAATCACACAATCACACAATCACACAATCACACACTGACACAATCACACAGTCACAATCACACAACCACAATCACACAATCACAATCACACAGTCACAATCACACAACCACAATCACACAATCACACAATCACACAATCACACAATCACACAATCACACAATCACACAATCACACAATCACACAATCACACAATCACACAATCACACAATCACACAATCACACAATCACACAATCACACAATCACACAATCACACAATCACACAATCACACAATCACACAACCACACAATCACACAAGCACACAATCACTCAATCACACAATCACACACTCACACAATCACTCAGTCACAATCACACAGTCACAATCACACAATCACACAATCACACAATCACCTAATCACACAATCACACAATCACACAACCACACAATCACACAAGCACACAATCACTCAATCAGACAATCACACACTCACACAATCACACAATCACACAATCACACAATCACATAATCACACAATCACACAATCACACAATCACACCATCACACAATCACACAATCACGCAATCATACAATCACACAAGCACACAATCACTCAATCACACAATCACACACTCACACAATCACGCAGTCACAATCACACAATCACAATCACACAATCGCAGTCACACAATCACAATCACACAATCACAATCACACAATCACAATCACACATCACCATCACACAATCACAATCACACAATCCCAATCACACAATCACACAATCACTCAATCACACAATCACACACTCACACAATCACACAGTCACAATCACACAGTCACAATCACACAATCACAATCACACAATCACACAATCACACAATCACCTAATCACACAATCACACAATCACAATCACACAATCACAATCACACAATCACAATCACACAATCACAATCACATAATCACAATCACACAATCACAATCACACAATCACAATCAGGACAATCACAATCACACAGTCACAATCACAATCACACAATCACAATCACACAATCACAATCACACAATCACAATCACACAATCACAATCACACAATCACAATCACACAATCACAATCACACAATCACAATCACACAATCACAATCACACAATCACAATCACACAATCACAATCACACAATCACAATCACACACAATCACAATCACACAATCACAATCACACAATCACAATCACACAATCACAATCACACAATCACAATCACACAATCACAATCACACAATCACAATCACACAATCACAATCACACAATCACAATCAGACAATCACAATCACACAGTCACAATCACAATCACACAATCACAATCACACAATCACAATCACACAATCACAATCACACAATCACAATTCACACAATCACAATTACACAATCGCACAATTACACAATCGCACAATCACACAGTCACACAATCACACACTCACACAATCACACACTCACACAATCACACAGTCACAATCACACAATAACACAATCACACAATCACACAATCACAAAATCACACAACACACAGTCACACAATCACACAATCACCTAATCACCTAATCACACAATCACACAATCACACAACCACACAATCACACAAGCACACAATCACACACTCACACAATCACACAATCACACGATCACGCAATCACACGATCACACAATCACACGATCACACGATCACTCAATCACACAATCACGCAATCACAATCACGGTCACTCAATCACGGTCACACAATCACGGTCACACAATCACGGTCACACAATCACGGTCACACAATCACACAATCACACAATCACACAATCACACAATCACACAGTCACTATCACACAATCACACAATCACACAAACACACAATCACACAATCACACAACCACACAATCACACAACCATACAATCACTCAATCACACAATCACACACTCACACAATCACACAGTCACAATCACACAATCACACTATCACACAATCACCTAATCACACAATCACACAATCACAATCACACAATCACAATCACAAAATCACAAATCACACAATCACAAAATCACACAATCACACAATCACACAATCACAAAATCACACAATCACACCTCACACAATCACACAGACACAAACACACAATCACAATCACACAATCACAATCACACAATCACAATCACACAACCACAATCACACAATCACACAATCACACAATCACCAATCACACAATCACACAATCACACAATCACACAATCACACAATCACACAATCACACAATCACACAATCACACAATCACACCAATCACACAATCACACAATCACACAATCACACCAACCACACAATCACACAAGCACACAATCACTCAATCACACAATCACACAATCACACAGTCACAATCACACAATCACAATCACACAACACCACATCACACAACCACAATCACACAACACACAATCACACAATCACACAATCACACAATCACACCAATCACACAATCACACAATCACACAATCACTCACACAATCACACAATCACACAACCACACAATCACACAACCACACAATCACACAACCACACAATCACACTCTCACACAATCACACAGTCACAATCACACAATCACAATCACACAATCACACAATCACACACTCACACAATCACACAATCACACAATCACACAATCACACACTGACACAATCACACAGTCACAATCACACAACCACAATCACACAATCACAATCACACAGTCACAATCACACAACCACAATCACACAATCACACAATCACACAATCACACAATCACACAATCACACAATCACACAATCACACAATCACACAATCACACAATCACACAATCACACAATCACACAATCACACAATCACACAATCACACAATCACACAATCACACAATCACACAATCACACAATCACACAACCACACAATCACACAAGCACACAATCACTCAATCACACAATCACACACTCACACAATCACTCAGTCACAATCACACAGTCACAATCACACAATCACACAATCACACAATCACCTAATCACACAATCACACAATCACACAACCACACAATCACACAAGCACACAATCACTCAATCAGACAATCACACACTCACACAATCACACAATCACACAATCACACAATCACATAATCACACAATCACACAATCACACAATCACACCATCACACAATCACACAATCACGCAATCATACAATCACACAAGCACACAATCACTCAATCACACAATCACACACTCACACAATCACGCAGTCACAATCACACAATCACAATCACACAATCGCAGTCACACAATCACAATCACACAATCACAATCACACAATCACAATCACACAATCACCATCACACAATCACAATCACACAATCCCAATCACACAATCACACAATCACTCAATCACACAATCACACACTCACACAATCACACAGTCACAATCACACAGTCACAATCACACAATCACAATCACACAATCACACAATCACACAATCACCTAATCACACAATCACACAATCACAATCACACAATCACAATCACACAATCACAATCACACAATCACAATCACATAATCACAATCACACAATCACAATCACACAATCACAATCAGACAATCACAATCACACAGTCACAATCACAATCACACAATCACAATCACACAATCACAATCACACAATCACAATCACACAATCACAATCACACAATCACAATCACACAATCACAATCACACAATCACAATCACACAATCACAATCACACAATCACAATCACACAATCACAATCACACAATCACAATCACACAATCACAATCACACAATCACAATCACACAATCACAATCACACAATCACAATCACACAATCACAATCACACAATCACAATCACACAATCACAATCACACAATCACAATCACACAATCACAATCACACAATCACAATCACACAATCACAATCACACAATCACAATCACACAATCACAATCACACAATCACAATCACACAATCACAATCACACAATCACAATCACACAATCACAATCACACAATCACACAATCACTCAATCACACAATCACACACTCACACAACCACACAGTCACAATCACACAGTCACAATCACACAATCACAATCACACAATCACACAATCACACAATCACCTAATCACACAATCACACAATCACACAATCACACAATCACAATCACACAATCACAATCACACAATCACAATCACACAATCACAATCACACAATCACAACCACACAATCACAATCACACAATCACAATCACACAATCACAATCACACAATCACAATCACACAATCACAATCACACAATCACAATCACACAATCACAATCACACAATCACAATCACACAATCACAATCACACAATCACAATCACACAATCACAATCACACAATCACACAATCACAATCACACAATCACAATCACACAATCACAATCATACAATCACAATCACACAATCACAATCACACAATCACAATCACACAATCACAATCACACAATCACAATCACACAATCACAATCACACAATCACAATCACACAATCGCAATCACACAATCACACAATCACGGTCACTCAATCACGGTCACACAATCACGGTCACACAATCACGGTCACACAATCACGGTCACACAATCACACAATCACACAATCACACAATCACACAATCACACAATCACACAGTCACTATCACACAATCACACAATCACACAATCACACAATCACACAATCACACAATCACACAACCACACAATCACACAACCACACAATCACTCAATCACACAATCACACACACACACAATCACACAGTCACAATCACACAATCACACAATCACACAATCACACAATCACACAATCACACACTCACACAATCACACAATCACGCAATCACACAATCACACAATCACACACTCACGCAATCACACCGTCACAATCACACAATTACAATCACACAGTCACAATCACACAACCACAATCACACAATCACACAATCACACATTCACACAATCACACAATCACACAATCACACAATCACACAATCACACAATCACACAATCACACAATCATACAATCACACAATCACACAATCACACAACCACACAATCACACAACCACACAATCACTCAATCACACAATCACACACTCACACAAGCACACAATCACTCAATCACACAATCACACACTCACACAATCACGCAGTCACAATCACACAATCACAATCACACAATCGCAGTCACACAATCACAATCACACAATCACAATCACACAATCACAATCACACAATCACCATCACACAATCACAATCACACAATCCCAATCACACAATCACACAATCACTCAATCACACAATCACACACTCACACAATCACATAGTCACAATCACACAGTCACAATCACACAATCACAATCACACAATCACACAATCACACAATCACCTAATCACACAATCACACAATCACACAATCACAATCACACAATCACAATCACACAATCACAATCACACAATCACAATCACATAATCACAATCACACAATCACAATCACACAATCACAATCAGACAATCACAATCACACAGTCACAATCACAATCACACAATCACAATCACACAATCACAATCACACAATCACAATCACACAATCACAATCACACAATCACAATCACACAATCACAATCACACAATCACAATCACACAATCACAATCACACAATCACAATCACACAATCACAATCACACAATCACAATCACACAATCACAATCACACAATCACAATCACACAATCACAATCACACAATCACAATCACACAATCACAATCACAAAATCACAATCACACAATCACAATCACACAATCACAATCACACAATCACAATCACACAATCACAATCACACAATCACACAATCACTCAATCACACAATCACACACTCACACAACCACACAGTCACAATCACACAGTCACAATCACACAATCACAATCACACAATCTCACAATCACACAATCACCTAATCACACAATCACACAATCACACAATCACACAATCACAATCACACAATCACAATCACACAATCACAATCACACAATCACAATCACACAACCACAACCACACAATCACAATCACACAATCACAATCACACAATCACAATCACACAATCACAATCACACAATCACAATCACACAATCACAATCACACAATCACAATCACACAATCACACAATCACAATCACACAATCACAATCACACAATCACAATCACACAATCACAATCACACAATCACAATCACACAATCACAATCACACAATCACAATCACACAATCACAATCACACAATCACAATCACACAATCACAATCACACAATCATAATCACACAATCACAATCACACAATCACAATCACACAATCACAATCACACAGTCACAATCACACAACCACAATCACACAATCACACAATCGCACAATCACACAATCACACAATCACACAATCACACAATCACACAATCACACAATCACACAATCACACAATCACACAATCACACAATCACACAATCACACAATCACACAATCACACAATCACACAACCACACAATCACACAAGCACACAATCACTCAATCACACAATCACACACTCACACAATCACACAGTCACAAGCACACAATCACACAATCACACAATCACCTAATCACACAATCACACAATCACACAACCACACAATCACACAAGCACACAATCACTCAAACAGACAATCACACACTCACACAATCACACAATCACACAATCACACAATCACATAATCACACAATCACACAATCACACAATCACACAATCACACAATCACCTAATCACACAATCACACAATCACACAACCACACAATCACACAAGCACACAATCACTCAATCACACAATCACACACTCACACAATCACACAGTCACAATCACACAGTCCCAATCACACAATCACAATCACACAATCACACAATCACACAATCACACAATCACACAATCACATAATCACACAATCACACAATCACACAGTCACACAATCACACAATCACAATCACGCAATCACACAATCACGATTGCACAATCACGATCACACAATCACGATCACACAATCACGATGACACAATCACGGTCACACAATCACGGTCACAAAATCACGGTCACACAATCACGGTCACACAATCGCGGTCACACAATCACAATCACACAATCACAATCACACAATCACAATCACACAATCACAATCACACAATCACAATCACACAATCACAATCACACAATCACAATCACACAATCACAATCACACAATCACAATCACACAATCACAATCACACAATCACAATCACACAATCACAATCACACAATCACAATCACACAATCACAATCACACAATCACAATCACACAATCACAATCACACAATCACAATCACACAATCACAATCACACAATCACAATCACACAATCACAATCACACAATCACAATCACACAATCACAATCACACAATCACAATCACACAATCACAATCACACAATCACAATCACACAATCACAATCACACAATCACAATCACACAATCACAATCACACAATCACAATCACACAATCACAATCACACAATCACAATCACACAATCACAATCACACAATCACAATCACACAATCACAATCACACAATCACAATCACACAATCACAATCACACAATCACAATCACACAATCACAATCACACAATCACAATCACACAATCACAATCACACAATCACAATCACACAATCACAATCACACAATCACAATCACACAATCACAATCACACAATCACAATCACACAATCACAATCACACAATCACAATCACACAATCACAATCACACAATCACAATCACACAATCACAATCACACAATCACAATCACACAATCACAATCACACAATCACAATCACACAATCACAATCACACAATCACAATCACACAATCACAATCACACAATCACAATCACACAATCACAATCACACAATCACAATCACACAATCACAATCACACAATCACAATCACACAATCACAATCACACAATCACAATCACACAATCACAATCACACAATCACAATCACACAATCACAATCACACAATCACAATCACACAATCACAATCACACAATCACAATCACACAATCACAATCACACAATCACAATCACACAATCACAATCACACAATCACAATCACACAATCACAATCACACAATCACAATCACACAATCACAATCACACAATCACAATCACACAATCACAATCACACAATCACAATCACACAATCACAATCACACAATCACAATCACACAATCACAATCACACAATCACAATCACACAATCACAATCACACAATCACAATCACACAATCACAATCACACAATCACAATCACACAATCACAATCACACAATCACAATCACACAATCACAATCACACAATCACAATCACACAATCACAATCACACAATCACAATCACACAATCACAATCACACAATCACAATCACACAATCACAATCACACAATCACAATCACACAATCACAATCACACAATCACAATCACACAATCACAATCACACAATCACAATCACACAATCACAATCACACAATCACAATCACACAATCACAATCACACAATCACAATCACACAATCACAATCACACAATCACAATCACACAATCACAATCACACAATCGCAATCACACAATCGCAATCACACAATCGCAATCACACAATCACACAATCACGCAATCACAATCACGGTTACTCAATCACGGTCACACAATCACGGTCACACAATCACGGTCACACAATCACGGTCACACAATCACACAATCACACAATCACACAATCACACAGTCACTATCACACAGTCACACAATCACACAATCACACAATCACACAATCACACAATCACACAATCACACAATCACACAATCACACAATCACACAATCACACAATCACACAATCACACAATCACACAATCACACAATCACACAATCACACAACCACACAATCACACAAGCACACAATCACTCAATCACACAATCACACACTCACACAATCACACAGTCACAATCACACAATCACACAATCACACAATCACACAATCACCTAATCACACAATCACGCAATCACACAACCACACAATCACACAAGCACACAATCACTCAATCAGACAATCACACACTCACACAATCACACAATCACACAATCACACAATCACATAATCACACAATCACACAATCACACAATCACACAATCATACAATCACACAATCACCCAATCACCTAATCACACAATCACCTAATCACACAACCACGCAATCACACAACCACGCAATCACACAAGCACACAATCACTCAATCACACAATCACACACTCACACAATCACACAGTCACAATCACACAGTCACAATCACACAATCACCATCACACAATCACAATCACACAATCACACAATCACACAATCACACAATCACACAATCACACAATCACACAATCACACAATCACACACTCACACAATCACACAGACACAATCACACAATCACAATCACACAATCACAATCACACAACCACAATCACACAATCACACAATCACACAATCACACAATCACACAATCACACAATCACACAATCACACAATCACACAATCACACAATCGCACAATCACACAATCACACAATCACACAACCACACAATCACACAAGCACACAATCACTCAATCACACAATCACACAATCACACAGTCACAATCACACAATCACAATCACACAATCACAATCACACAATCACAATCACACAACCACAATCACACAATCACACAATCACACAATCACACAATCACACACTCACACAATCACACAATCACACAATCACACAATCACACAATCACACAAGCACACAATCACACAATCACACAATCACACAATCACTCAATCACACAATCACACACTCACACAATCACACAGTCACAATCACACAATCACACAATCATACAATCACCTAATCACACAATCACGCAATCACACAACCATACAATCACACAAGCACACAATCACTCAATCAGACAATCACACACTCACACAATCACAAAATCACACAATCACACAATCACACAATCACATAATCACACAATCACACAATCACACAATCACACAATCACACAATCACACAATCACAGAATCACCTAATCACCTAATCACACAATCACACAATCACACAACCACACAATCACACAAGCACACAATCACTCAATCACACAATCACACACTCACACAATCACACAGTCACAATCACACAGTCACAATCACACAATCACAATCACACAATCACAATCACACAATCACACAATCACACAATCACACAATCACAATCACACAATCACAATCACACAATCACAATCACACAATCACAATCACACAATCACAATCACACAATCACAATCACACAATCACAATCACACAATCACAATCACACAATCACAATCACACAATCACAATCACACAATCACAATCACACAATCACAATCACACAATCGCAATCACACAATCACACAATCACGCAATCACAATCACGGTTACTCAATCACGGTCACACAATCACGGTCACACAATCACGGTCACACAATCACGGTCACACAATCACGGTCACACAATCACACAATCACACAATCACACAATCACACAGTCACTATCACACAGTCACACAATCACACAATCACACAATCACACAATCACACAATCACACAATCACACAATCACACAATCACACAATCACACAATCACACAATCACACAATCACACAATCACACAATCACACAATCACACAATCACACAATCACACAACCACACAATCACACAAGCACACAATCACTCAATCACACAATCACACACTCACACAATCACACAGTCACAATCACACAATCACACAATCACACAATCACACAATCACCTAATCACACAATCACGCAATCACACAACCACACAATCACACAATCACACAGTCACTATCACACAATCACACAATCACACAATCACACAATCACACAATCACACAATCACACAATCACACAACCACACAATCACACAACCACACAATCACTCAATCACACAATCACACACACACACAATCACACAGTCACAATCACACAATCACACAATCACACAATCACACAATCACACACTCACACAATCACACAATCACACAATCACACAATCACACAATCACACACTCACGCAATCACACAGTCACAATCACACAATCACAATCACACAATTACAATCACACAGTCACAATCACACAACCACAATCACACAACCACACAATCACACAATCACACAATCACACAATCACACAATCACACAATCACACAATCACACAATCACACAACCACACAATCACACAAGCACACAATCACTCAATCACACAATCACACACTCACACAATCACACAGTCACAATCACACAATCACACAATCACACAATCACAATCACACAATCACACAATCACACAATCACCTAATCACACAAGCACACAATCACACAACCACACAATCACACAATCACAATTACACAATTACACACTCACACAATCACACAATCACACAATCACACAATCACACAATCATACAATCACCTAATCACACAATCACACAATCACACAACCACACAATCACACAAGCACACAATCACTCAATCAGACAATCACACACTCACACAATCACATAATCACACAATCACACAATCACATAATCACACAATCACACAATCACACAATCACACAATCACACAATAACACAATCACACAATCACCTAATCACACAATCACACAATCACACAACCACACAATCACACAAGCACACAATCACTCAATCACACAATCACACACTCACACAATCACACAGTCACAATCACACAGTCACAATCACACAATCACAATCACACAATCACACAATCACACAATCACACAATCACACAATCACACAATCACACAATCACACAATCACACAATCACACAATCACACAATCACACAATCACACAATCACACAATCACACATTCACAATCACACAATCACACAATCACACAATCACAATCACACAATCACACAATCACACAATCACCTAATCACACAAGCACACAATCACACAACCACACAATCACACAATCACAATTACACAATCACACACTCACACAATCACACAATCACACAATCACACAATCACACAATCATACAATCACCTAATCACACAATCACACAATCACACAACCACACAATCACACAAGCACACAATCACTCAATCAGACAATCACACACTCACACAATCACATAATCACACAATCACACAATCACACAATCACACAATCACACAATCACACAATCACACAATCACACAATCACACAATCACACAATAACACAATCACACAATCACCTAATCACACAATCACACAATCACACAACCACACAATCACACAAGCACACAATCACTCAATCACACAATCACACACTCACACAATCACACAGTCACAATCACACAGTCACAATCACACAATCACAATCACACAATCACACAATCACACAATCACACAATCACACAATCACACAATCACACAATCACACAATCACACAATCACACAATCACACAATCACACAATCACACAATCACACAATCACACAATCACACAATCACACAATCACACAATCACACAGTCACACAATCACACAGTCACACAATCGCACAACCACACAATCACACAATCACACAATCACACAACCACACACTCACACAATCACTCAATCACACAATCACACAATCACACAATCACACAATCACACAATCACACAATCACAATCACACAATCACAATTACTCCATCACACAATCACACAATCTCACAATCACACAATCACACAATCACACAATCACACAATCACACAATCACACAATCACACAATCACACAATCACACAATCACACAATCACACAATCCCACAATCGCACAATCACAATCACGCAATCACACAATCACAATCACACAATCACAATCACACAATCACAATCACACAATCACAATCACACAATCACAATCACACAATCACAATCACACAATCACAATCACACAATCACAATCACACAATCACAATCACACAATCACAATCACACAATCACAATCACACAATCACAATCACACAATCACAATCACACAATCACAATCACACAATCACAATCACACAATCACACAATCACAATCACACAACCACGATCACACAACCACGATCACACAATCACGATCACACAATCACGATCACACAATCACGACCACACAATCACGACCACACAATCACAATCACACAATCACAATGATACAATCACAATCACACAATCACAATCACACAATCACAATCACACAATCACAATCACACAATCACAATCACACAATCTCAATCACACAATCACGATCACACAATCACGATCACACAATCACGATCACACAATCACAATCACACAATCACAATCACACAATCACAATCACACAATCACAATCACACAATCACAATCACACAATCACAATCACACAATCACAATCACACAATCACAATCACACAATCACAATCACACAATCACAATCACACAATCACAATCACACAATCACAATCACACAATCACAATCACACAATCACAATCACACAATCACAATCACACAATCACAATCACACAATCACAATCACACAATCACAATCACACAATCACAATCACACAATCACAATCACACAATCACAATCACACAATCACAATCACACAATCACAATCACACAATCACAATCACACAATCACAATCACACAATCACAATCACACAATCACAATCACACAATCACAATCACACAATCACAATCACACAATCACAATCACACAATCACAATCACACAATCACAATCACACAATCACAATCACACAATCACAATCACACAATCACAATCACACAATCACAATCACACAATCACAATCACACAATCACACAATCACACAATCACACAATCACACAATCACACAATCACACAATCACACAATCACACAATCACACAATCACACAATCACACAATCACACAATCACACAATCACACAATCACACAATCACACAATCACACAATCACACACTCACACAATCACACAGTCACAATCACACAATCACAATCACACAATCACAATCACACAATCACACAATCACACAATCACACAATCACACAATCACACAATCACACAATCACACAACCACACAATCACACAATCACACAATCACACAGTCACAATTTACACAATCACAATCACACAATCACAATCACACAATCACAATCACACAACCACAATCACACAACCACAATCACACAATCACACAATCACACAATCACACAATCACACAATCACACAATCACACAATCACACAATCACACAATCACACAACCACACAATCACACAACCACACAATCACACAACCACACAATCACTCAATCACACAATCACACACTCACACAATCACACAGTCACAATCACACAATCACAATCACACAATCACAATCACACAATCACACAATCACACAATCACACAATCACACAATCACACACTGACACAATCACACAGTCACAATCACACAATCACAATCACACAATCACAATCACACAGTCACAATCACACAACCACAATCACACAATCACACAACCACACAATCACACAATCACACAATAACAATCACAAAATCACAATTACACAATCACAATTACACAATCACACAATTACACAATCACACGATCATACGATCACACAATCACACAATCACACAATCACACAATCACACAATCACACCATCACACAATCACACAATCACACAATCACACAATCACACAATCACAATTACACAATCACACAATCACAAAATCACACAATCACACAATCACACAATCACACCATCACACAATCACACAATCACGCAATCATACAATCACACAAGGACACAATCACGCAATCACACAATCACACAATCACACAGTCACTATCACACAATCACACAATCACACAATCACACAATCACACAATCACACAATCACACAATCACACAACCACACAATCACACAACCACACAATCACTCAATCACACAATCACACACACACACAATCACACAGTCACAATCACACAATCACACAATCACACAATCACACAATCACACACTCACACAATCACACAATCACACAATCACACAATCACACAATCACACACTCACGCAATCACACAGTCACAATCACACAATCACAATCACACAATTACAATCACACAGTCACAATCACACAACCACAATCACACAACCACACAATCACACAATCACACAATCACACAATCACACAATCACACAATCACACAATCACACAATCACACAACCACACAATCACACAATCACACAATCACACAATCACACAATCACACACTCACGCAATCACACAGTCACAATCACACAATCACAATCACACAATTACAATCACACAGTCACAATCACACAACCACAATCACACAACCACACAATCACACAATCACACAATCACACAATCACACAATCACACAATCACACAATCACACAATCACACAACCACACAATCACACAAGCACACAATCACTCAATCACACAATCACACACTCACACAATCACACAGTCACAATCACACAATCACACAATCACACAATCACAATCACACAATCACACAATCACACAATCACCTAATCACACAAGCACACAATCACACAACCACACAATCACACAATCACAATTACACAATCACACACTCACACAATCACACAATCACACAATCACACAATCACACAATCATACAATCACCTAATCACACAATCACACAATCACACAACCACACAATCACACAAGCACACAATCACTCAATCAGACAATCACACACTCACACAATCACATAATCACACAATCACACAATCACATAATCACACAATCACACAATCACACAATCACACAATCACACAATAACACAATCACACAATCACCTAATCACACAATCACACAATCACACAACCACACAATCACACAAGCACACAATCACTCAATCACACAATCACACACTCACACAATCACACAGTCACAATCACACAGTCACACTCACACAATCACATAATCACACAATCACACAATCACACAATCACACAATCACACAATCACACAATCACACAATCACACAATCACACAATAACACAATCACACAATCACCTAATCACACAATCACACAATCACACAACCACACAATCACACAAGCACACAATCACTCAATCACACAATCACACACTCACACAATCACACAGTCACAATCACACAGTCACAATCACACAATCACAATCACACAATCACACAATCACACAATCACACAATCACACAATCACACAATCACACAATCACAATTACACAATCACACACTCACACAATCACACAATCACACAATCACACAATCACACAATCATACAATCACCTAATCACACAATCACACAATCACACAACCACACAATCACACAAGCACACAATCACTCAATCAGACAATCACACACTCACACAATCACATAATCACACAATCACACAATCACATAATCACACAATCACACAATCACACAATCACACAATCACACAATAACACAATCACACAATCACCTAATCACACAATCACACAATCACACAACCACACAATCACACAAGCACACAATCACTCAATCACACAATCACACACTCACACAATCACACAGTCACAATCACACAGTCACACTCACACAATCACATAATCACACAATCACACAATCACACAATCACACAATCACACAATCACACAATCACACAATCACACAATCACACAATAACACAATCACACAATCACCTAATCACACAATCACACAATCACACAACCACACAATCACACAAGCACACAATCACTCAATCACACAATCACACACTCACACAATCACACAGTCACAATCACACAGTCACAATCACACAATCACAATCACACAATCACACAATCACACAATCACACAATCACACAATCACACAATCACACAATCACACAATCACACAATCACACAATCACACAATCACACAATCACAATCACACAATCACAATCACACAATCACAATCACACAATCACAATCACACAATCACAATCACACAATCACAATCACACAATCACAATCACACAATCACAATCACACAATCACAATCACACAATCACAATCACACAATCACAATCACACAATCACAATCACACAATCACAATCACACAATCACAATCACACAATCACACAATCACAATCACACAATCACAATCACACAATCACAATCACACAATCACAATCACACAATCTCAATCACACAATCACAATCACACAATCACAATCACACAATCACGATCACACAATCACAATCACACAATCACAATCACACAATCACAATCACACAATCACAATCACACAATCACAATCACACAATCACAATCACACAATCACAATCACACAATCACAATCACACAATCACAATCACACAATCACAATCACACAATCACAATCACACAATCACAATCACACAATCACAATCACACAATCACAATCACACAATCACAATCACACAATCACAATCACACAATCACAATCACACAATCACAATCACACAATCACAATCACACAATCACAATCACACAATCACAATCACACAATCACAATCACACAATCACAATCACACAATCACAATCACACAATCACAATCACACAATCACAATCACACAATCACAATCACACAATCACAATCACACAATCACAATCACACAATCACAATCACACAATCACAATCACACAATCACAATCACACAATCACACAATCACACAATCACACAATCACACAATCACACAATCACACAATCACACAATCACACAATCACACAATCACACAATCACACAATCACACAATCACACAATCACACAATCACACAATCACACAATCACACAATCACACAATCACACAATCACACAATCACACAATCACACAATCACACAATCACACAATCACACAATCACACACTCACACAATCACACAGTCACAATAACACAATCACACAATCACACAATCACACAATCACACAATCACACAATCACAAAATCACACAACCACACAATCACACAATCACACAGTCACAATCACACAGTCACAATCACACAATCACACAATCACACAATCACACAATCACACACTCACACAATCACACAATCACACGATCACACAATCACACGATCACACATTCACACAATCACACAATCACGCAATCACAATCACGGTCACACAATCACGGTCACACAATCACACAATCACACAATCACACAGTCACTATCACACAATCACACAATCACACAATCACACAATCACACAATCACACAATCACACAATCACAATCACACAATCACACAATCACACAATCACACAATCACACAATCACACAATCACACAATCACACAATCACACAATCACACAATCACACACTCACACAATCACACAGACACAATCACACAATCACAATCACACAATCACAATCACACAATCACAATCACACAGCCACAATCACACAATCACACCATCACACAATCACACAATCACACAATCACACAACCACACAATCACACAAGCACACAATCACTCAATCACACAATCACACAATCACACAGTCACAATCACACAATCACAATCACACAATCACAATCACACAACAACAATCACACAACCACATTCACACAACCACAATCACACAATCACACAATCACACAATCACACAATCACACAATCACACAATCACACAATCACACAATCACACAATCACACAATCACACAATCACACAATCACACAATCACACAATCACACAATCACACAACCACACAATCACACAACCACACAATCACACAACCACACAATCACTCAATCACACAATCACACAATCACACAATCACACAGTCACAATCACACAATCACAATCACACAATCACACAATCACACAATCACACAATCACACAATCGCACAATCACACAATCACACAATCACGCAATCACACAATCACACAATCACACAATCACACACTCACACAATCACACAGACACAATCACACAATCACAATCATACAATCACAATCACCCAATCACAATCACACAACCACAATCACACAATCACACAATCACACAATCACACAATCACACAATCACACAATCACACAGTCACACAATCACACAGTCACACAATCACACAACCACACAATCACACAATCACACAATCACACAACCACACACTCACACAATCACTCAATCACACAATCACACAATCACACAATCACACAATCACACAATCACACAATCACAATCACACAATCACAATTACACCATCACACAATCACACAATCTCACAATCACACAATCACACAATCACACAATCACACAATCACACAATCACACAATCACACAATCACACAATCACACAATCCCACAATCGCACAATCACAATCACGCAATCACACAATCACAATCACACAATCACAATCACACAATCACAATCACACAATCACAATCACACAATCACAATCACACAATCACAATCACACAATCACAATCACACAATCACAATCACACAATCACAATCACACAATCACAATCACACAATCACAATCACACAATCACAATCACACAATCACAATCACACAATCACAATCACACAATCACAATCACACAATCACAATCACACAATCACAATCACACAATCACACAATCACAATCACACAACCACGATCACACAACCACGATCACACAATCACGATCACACAATCACGATCACACAATCACGATCACACAATCACGATCACACAATCACGATCACACAATCACAATCACACAATCACAATGATACAATCACAATCACACAATCACAATCACACAATCACAATCACACAATCACAATCACACAATCACAATCACACAATCTCAATCACACAATCACAATCACACAATCACGATCACACAATCACAATCACACAATCACAATCACACAATCACAATCACACAATCACACAATCACACAGTCACACAATCACACAGTCACACAATCACACAACCACACAATCACACAATCACACAATCACACAACCACACACTCACACAATCACTCAATCACACAATCACACAATCACACAATCACACAATCACACAATCACACAATCACAATCACACAATCACAATTACACCATCACACAATCACACAATCTCACAATCACACAATCACACAATCACACAATCACACAATCACACAATCACACAATCACACAATCACACAATCACACAATCACACAATCCCACAATCGCACAATCACAATCACGCAATCACACAATCACAATCACACAATCACAATCACACAATCACAATCACACAATCACAATCACACAATCACAATCACACAATCACAATCACACAATCACAATCACACAATCACAATCACACAATCACAATCACACAATCACAATCACACAATCACAATCACACAATCACAATCACACAATCACAATCACACAATCACAATCACACAATCACAATCACACAATCACAATCACACAATCACAATCACACAATCACAATCACACAATCACAATCACACAATCACAATCACACAATCACAATCACACAATCACAATCACACAATCACAATCACACAATCACAATCACACAATCACAATCACACAATCACAATCACACAATCACAATCACACAATCACAATCACACAATCACAATCACACAATCACAATCACACAATCACAATCACACAATCACAATCACACAATCACAATCACACAATCACAATCACACAATCACAATCACACAATCACAATCACACAATCACAATCACACAATCACAATCACACAATCACAATCACACAATCACAATCACACAATCACAATCACACAATCACAATCACACAATCACAATCACACAATCACAATCACACAATCACAATCACACAATCACAATCACACAATCACAATCACACAATCACAATCACACAATCACAATCACACAATCACAATCACACAATCACAATCACACAATCACAATCACACAATCACAATCACACAATCACAATCACACAATCACAATCACACAATCACACAATCACACAATCACACAATCACACAATCACACAATCACACAATCACACAATCACACAATCAGACAATCACACAATCACACAATCACACAATCACACAATCACACAATCACACACTCACACAATCACACAGTCACAATAACACAATCACACAATCACACAATCACACAATCCCACAATCACACAATCACACAATCACACAATCACAAAATCACACAACCACACAATCACACAATCACACAGTCACAATCACACAGTCACAATCACACAATCACACAATCACACAATCACACAATCACACAATCACACAATCACACAATCACACAATCACACAATCACACAATCACACAATCACACAATCACACAATCACACAATCACACAATCACACAATCACACAATCACACAATCACACAACCACACAATCACACAACCACACAATCACACAACCACACAATCACTCAATCACACAATCACACAATCACACAATCACACAGTCACAATCACACAATCACAATCACACAATCACACAATCACACAATCACACAATCACACAATCACACAATCACACAATCACACAATCACACAATCACACAATCACACAATCACACAATCACGCAATCACACAATCACACAATCACACAATCACACACTCACACAATCACACAGACACAATCACACAATCACAATCACACAATCACAATCACCCAATCACAATCACACAACCACAATCACACAATCACACAATCACACAATCACACAATCACACAATCACACAATCACACAGTCACACAATCACACAGTCACACAATCACACAACCACACAATCACACAATCACACAATCACACAACCACACACTCACACAATCACTCAATCACACAATCACACAATCACACAATCACACAATCACACAATCACACAATCACAATCACACAATCACAATTACACCATCACACAATCACACAATCTCACAATCACACAATCACACAATCACACAATCACACAATCACACAATCACACAATCACACAATCACACAATCCCACAATCGCACAATCACAATCACGCAATCACACAATCAGAATCACACAATCACAATCACACAATCACAATCACACAATCACAATCACACAATCACAATCACACAATCACAATCACACAATCACAATCACACAATCACAATCACACAATCACAATCACACAATCACAATCACACAATCACAATCACACAATCACAATCACACAATCACAATCACACAATCACAATCACACAATCACAATCACACAATCACACAATCACAATCACACAACCACGATCACACAACCACGATCACACAATCACGATCACACAATCACGATCACACAATCACGATCACACAATCACGATCACACAATCACAATCACACAATCACAATGATACAATCACAATCACACAATCACAATCACACAATCACAATCACACAATCACAATCACACAATCACAATCACACAATCTCAATCACACAATCACAATCACACAATCACGATCACACAATCACAATCACACAATCACAATCACACAATCACAATCACACAATCACAATCACACAATCACAATCACACAATCACAATCACACAATCACAATCACACAATCACAATCACACAATCACAATCACACAATCACAATCACACAATCACAATCACACAATCACAATCACACAATCACAATCACACAATCACAATCACACAATCACAATCACACAATCAAAATCACACAATCACAATCACACAATCACAATCACACAATCACAATCACACAATCACAATCACACAATCACAATCACACAATCACAATCACACAATCACAATCACACAATCACAATCACACAATCACAATCACACAATCACAATCACACAATCACAATCACACAATCACACAATCACACAATCACACAATCACACAATCACACAATCACACAATCACACAATCACACAATCACACAATCACACACTCACACAATCACACAGTCACAATAACACAATCACACAATCACACAATCACACAATCACACAATCACACAATCACACAATCACACAATCACAAAATCACACAACCACACAATCACACAATCACACAGTCACAATCACACAATCACACAATCACACAATCACACAATCACACACTCACACAATCACACAATCACACAATCACACGATCACACAATCACACGATCACACATTCACACAATCACACAATCACGCAATCACAATCACGGTCACACAATCACGGTCACACAATCACGGTCACACAATCACACAATCACACAATCACACAGTCACTATCACACAATCACACAATCACACAATCACACAATCACACAATCACACAATCACAATCACACAATCACACAATCACACAATCACACAATCACACAATCACACAATCACACAATCACACAATCACACAATCACACAATCACACACTCACACAATCACACAGACACAATCACACAATCACAATCACACAATCACAATCACACAATCACAATCACACAACCACAATCACACAATCACACCATCACACAATCACACAATCACACAATCACACAACCACACAATCACACAAGCACACAATCACTCAATCACACAATCACACAATCACACAGTCACAATCACATAATCACAATCACACAATCACAATCACACAACAACAATCACACAACCACATTCACACAACCACAATCACACAATCACACAATCACACAATCACACAATCACACAATCACACAATCACACAATCACACAATCACACAATCACACAATCACACAATCACACAATCACACAATCACACAATCACACAATCACACAACCACACAATCACACAACCACACAATCACACAACCACACAATCACTTAATCACACAATCACACAATCACACAATCACACAGTCACAATCACACAATCACAATCACACAATCACACAATCACACAATCACACAATCACACAATCACACAATCACACAATCACACAATCACACAATCACACAATCACACACTCACACAATCACACAGACACAATCACACAATCACAATCACACAATCACAATCACCCAATCACAATCACACAACCACAATCATACAATCACACAATCACACAATCACACAATCACACAATCACACAATCACACAATCACACAATCACACAATCACACAATCACAATAACACAATCACACAGTCCCACAATCACACAGTCACACAATCACACAATCGCGATCACACAATCACGATCACAGAGTCACGATCACAATATCACGATCACACAATCACGGTCACACAATCACGGTCGCACAATCACGGTCACACAATCACGGTCACTTAATCACGGTCACACAATCACGGTCACACAATCACGGTCACACAATCACGGTCACACAAGAACGATCACACAATCACACAATCACACAATCACACAATCACACAATCACACAATCACACAATCACACAATCACTCAATCACACAATAACGCACTGACACAATCACAGAATCACACAATCACACAATCACTCAATCACACAATCACACAATCACACAATCACACAAACACAATCACACAATCACACAATCACACAATCACAATCACACAATCACAATCACACAATCACAATCACACAATCACGATCACACAATAACGGTCATACAATCACGGCCACACAATGACGGTCACACAATCACACAATCACACAATCACACAATCACACAACCACACAATCACACAAACACTCAATCACACAATAACACACTCACACAATCACACAGTCGCAATCACACAGTCACAATCAGACAATCACGGTCACACAATAACGGTCACTCAATCACACATTCACACAATCACACAATCACACGATCACGATCACACAATCACGGTCACACAATCACAATCACACAATCACGATCACACAATTACGATCACACAATAACGTCACACAATCACACAATCACACAATCACACAATCACACAATCACACAATCACACAATCACACAATCACACAATCACACAACCACACAATCACACAATCATACACTCACACAATCACACAGTCACAATCACACAATCACAATCACACAATCACAATCACACAATCACAACCACACAATCACAATCACACAATCACAATCACACAGTCACAATCACACAATCACAATCACACAATCACAATCACACAATCACAATCACACAATCACAATCACAATATCACAATCACACAATCACAATCACACAATCACAATCACACAACCACAATCACACAATCACAATCACACAATCACAATCACACAATCACAATCACACAATCACAATCACACAATCACAATCACACAATCACAATCACACAATCACAATCACACAATCACAATCACACAATCACAATCACACAATCACAATCACACAATCACAATCACACAATCACAATCACACAATCACAATCACACAATCACAATCACACAATCACAATCACACAATCACAATCATACAATCACAATTACAAAATCACAATCACACAATCACAATCACACAATCACACAATCACAATCACACAATCACACAATCACCTAACCACACAATCACACAATCACACAATCACAATCACACAATCACAATTACACAATCACAATTACACAATCACACAGTCACACAATCACACAATCACAATCACGCAATCACAGTCACGCAATCACACAATCACGATCACACAATCACGGTCACACAATCACGGTCACACAATGACGGTCACACAATCACACAATCACACAATCACACAATCACACAAACACACAATCACACAATCACTGAATCACACAATAACACACTCACACAATCACACAGTCACAATCACACAATCACGGTCACACAATCACGGTCACACAATAACGGTCACTCAATCACATATTCACACAATCACACAATCACACAATCACGATCACACAATCACGGTCACACAATCACGATCACACAATCACGATCACACAATCACGATCACACAATTACGATCACACAATCACGGTCACACAATCACGGTCACACAGTCACACAATCACACAATCACACAATCACATAATCACACAATCACAATTACACAATCACACAATCACAATCACACAATCACAATCACACAATCGCAATCACACAATCACAATCACGATCACAAAATCACGATCACACAATCACGATCACACAATCACACAATCACTCAATCACACAATAACACACTCACACAATCACACAGTCACAATCACACAGTCACAATCAGACAATCAGGATCACACAATAACGGTCACTCAATCACACATTCACACAATCACACAATCACACAATCACGATCACACAATCACGATCACACAATCACGATCACACAATCACACAATCACACAGTCACACAATCACACAATCACACAATCACACAATCACACAATCACACAATCACACAATCACACAGTCACACAATCACACAACCACACAATCACACAATCACACAATCACACAACCACACACTCACACAAACACTCAATCACACAATCACACAATCACACAATCACAATCACACAATCACAATTACACCATCGCACAATCACACAATCTCACAATCACACAATCACATAATCACACAATCACACAAGCACACAATCACTCAATCACAAAATCACTCAATCACACAATCACACAGTCACACAATCACACAATCACAATCACACAATGACAATCACACAATTAAAATCACACAATCACAATCACACAATCACACAGTCGCACAATCACAATCACACAATCACACAGTCGCACAATCACACAATCACAATCACGCAATCACACAATCACGATTACACAATCACGATCACACAATCACAATCACACAATCACACAGTCACACAATCACACAGTCACACAATCACACAATCACACAATCACACAATCACACAATCACACAATCACACAATCACAATAACACAATCACACAGTCCCACAATCACACAGTCACACAATCACACAATCGCGATCACACAATCACGATCACAGAGTCACGATCACACAATCACGGTCACACAATCACGGTCGCACAATCACGGTCACACAATCACGGTCACTCAATCACGGTCACACAATCACGGTCACACAATCACGGTCACACAATCACGGTCACACAAGAACGATCACACAATCACACAATCACACAATCACACAATCACACAATCACACAATCACACAATCACACAATCACACAATCACTCAATCACACAATAACGCACTGACACAATCACAGAATCACACAATCACACAATCACTCAATCACACAATCACACAATCACACAATCACACAAACACAATCACACAATCACACAATCACACAATCACAATCACACAATCACAATCACACAATCACAATCACACAATCACGATCACACAATAACGGTCATACAATCACGGCCACACAATGACGGTCACACAATCACACAATCACACAATCACACAATCACACAACCACACAATCACACAAACACTCAATCACACAATAACACACTCACACAATCACACAGTCGCAATCACACAGTCACAATCAGACAATCACGGTCACACAATAACGGTCACTCAATCACACATTCACACAATCACACAATCACACGATCACGATCACACAATCACGGTCACACAATCACAATCACACAATCACGATCACACAATTACGATCACACAATCACGGTCACACAATCACACAATCACACAATCACACAATCACACAATCACACAATCACACAATCACACAATCACACAATCACACAACCACACAATCACACAATCATACACTCACACAATCACACAGTCACAATCACACAATCACAATCACACAATCACAATCACACAATCACAACCACACAATCACAATCACACAATCACAATCACACAGTCACAATCACACAATCACAATCACACAATCACAATCACACAATCACAATCACACAATCACAATCACAATATCACAATCACACAATCACAATCACACAATCACAATCACACAACCACAATCACACAATCACAATCACACAATCACAATCACACAATCACAATCATACAATCACAATCACACAATCACAATCACACAATCACAATCACACAATCACAATCACACAATCACAATCACACAATCACAATCACACAATCACAATCACACAATCACAATCACACAATCACAATCACACAATCACAATCACACAATCACAATCACACAATCACAATCACACAATCACAATCATACAATCACAATTACAAAATCACAATCACACAATCACAATCACACAATCACAATCACACAATCACACAATCACAATCACACAATCACACAATCACCTAACCACACAATCACACAATCACACAATCACAATCACACAATCACAATTACACAATCACAATTACACAATCACACAGTCACACAATCACACAATCACAATCACGCAATCACAGTCACGCAATCACACAATCACGATCACACAATCACGGTCACACAATCACGGTCACACAATGACGGTCACACAATCACACAATCACACAATCACACAATCACACAAACACACAATCACACAATCACTGAATCACACAATAACACACTCACACAATCACACAGTCACAATCACACAATCACGGTCACACAATCACGGTCACACAATAACGGTCACTCAATCACATATTCACACAATCACACAATCACACAATCACACAATCACGATCACACAATCACGGTCACACAATCACGATCACACAATCACGATCACACAATCACGATCACACAATTACGATCACACAATCACGGTCACACAATCACGGTCACACAGTCACACAATCACACAATCACACAATCACATAATCACACAATCACAATTACACAATCACACAATCACAATCACACAATCACAATCACACAATCGCAATCACACAATCACAATCACGATCACAAAATCACGATCACACAATCACGATCACACAATCACACAATCACTCAATCACACAATAACACACTCACACAATCACACAGTCACAATCACACAGTCACAATCAGACAATCAGGGTCACACAATAACGGTCACTCAATCACACATTCACACAATCACACAATCACACAATCACGATCACACAATCACGATCACACAATCACGATCACACAATCACACAATCACACAGTCACACAATCACACAATCACACAATCACACAATCACACAATCACACAATCACACAATCACACAATCACACAGTCACACAATCACACAACCACACAATCACACAATCACACAATCACACAACCACACACTCACACAAACACTCAATCACACAATCACACAATCACACAATCACAATCACACAATCACAATTACACCATCGCACAATCACACAATCTCACAATCACACAATCACATAATCACACAATCACACAAGCACACAATCACTCAATCACAAAATCACTCAATCACACAATCACACAGTCACACAATCACACAATCACAATCACACAATGACAATCACACAATTAAAATCACACAATCACAATCACACAATCACACAGTCGCACAATCACACAATCACAATCACGCAATCACACAATCACGATTACACAATCACGATCACACAATCACAATCACACAATCACACAGTCACACAATCACACAGTCACACAATCACACAATCACACAATCACACAATCACACAGTCACTATCGCACAATCACACAATCACACAATCACACAATCACACAATCACACAATCACAATCACACAATCACAATCACACAATCACAATCACACAATCACAATCACACAATCACAATCACACAATCACAATCACACAATCACAATCACAATATCACAATCACACAATCACAATCACACAATCACAATCACACAATCACAATCACACAATCACAATCACACAATCACAATCACACAATCACAATCACACAATCACAATCACACAATCACACAATCACAATCACACAATCACAATCACACAATCACAATCACACAATCACAATCACACAATCACAATCACACAATCACAATCACACAATCACAATCACACAATCACAATCACACAATCACAATCACACAATCACAATCACACAATCACAATCACACAATCACAATCACACAATCACAATCACACAATCACAATCACACAATCACAATCACACAATCACAATCACACAATCACAATCACACAATCACAATCATACAATCACAATTACAAAATCACAATCACACAATCACAATCACACAATCACAATCACACAATCACAATCACACAATCACACAATCACCTAACCACACAATCACACAATCACACAATCACAATCACACAATCACAATTACACAATCACAATTACACAATCACACAGTCACACAATCACACAAACACAATCACGCAATCACACAATCACGATTACACAATCACGATCACACAATCACAATCACACAAACACACAGTCACACAATCACAACGTCACACAATCACACAATCACAGTCACGCAATCACACAATCACGATCACACAATCACGGTCACACAATCACGGTCACACAATGACGGTCACACAATCACACAATCACACAATCACACAATCACACAAACACACAATCACACAATCACTGAATCACACAATAACACACTCACACAATCACACAGTCACAATCACACAATCACGGTCACACAATCACGGTCACACAATAACGGTCACTCAATCACATATTCACACAATCACACAATCACACAATCACACAATCACACAATCACGATCACACAATCACGGTCACACAATCACGATCACACAATCACGATCACACAATCACAATCACACAATTACGATCACACAATCACGGTCACACAATCACGGTCACACAGTCACACAATCACACAATCACACAATCACATAATCACACAATCACAATTACACAATCACACAATCACAATCACACAATCACAATCACACAATCGCAATCACACAATCACAATCACGATCACAAAATCACGATCACACAATCACGATCATACAATCACACAATCACTCAATCACACAATAACACACTCACACAATCACACAGTCACAATCACACAGTCACAGTCAGACAATCACGGTCACACAATAACGGTCACTCAATCACACATTCACACAATCACACAATCACACAATCACGATGACACAATCACGATCACACAATCACGATCACACAATTACGATCACACAATCACGATCACACAATTACGATCACACAATCACGGTCACACAATCACACAATCACACAATCACACAATCACACAATCACACAATCACACAATCACACAATCACACAATCACACAATCACACAATCACACAACCACACAATCACACAATCACACAATCATACACTCACACAATCACACAGTCACAATCACACAATCACAATCACACAATCACAATCACACAATCGCAATCACACAATCACAATCACGATCACAAAATCACGATCACACAATCACGATCACACAATCACGGTCACACAATCACGGTCACACAATCACGGTCACACAATCACGGTCACTCAATCACGGTCACACAATCACACAATCACACAATCACACAATCACTCAATCACACAATAACACACTCACACAATCACACAGTCACAATCACACAGTCACAATCAGACAATCACGGTCACACAATAACGGTCACTCAATCACACATTCACACAATCACACAATCACACAATCACGATCACACAATCACGGTCACACAATCACGATCACACAATCACGATCACACAATCACGATCACACAATTACGATCACACAATCACGGTCACACTATCACACAATCACACAATCACACAATCACACAATCACACAATAACACAATCACACAATCACACAATCACACAATCACACAATCACACAACCACACGATCACACAATCACACAATCATACACTCACACAATCACACAGTCACAATCACACAATCACAATCACACAATCACAATCACACAATCACAATCACACAATCACAATCACACAATCACAATCACACAATCACAATCACACAATCACAATCACACAATCACAATCACACAATCACAATCACACAATCACAATCACACAATCACAATCACACAATCACACAATCACACAATCCCACAATCTCACAATCACACAATCACCCAATCACAATCACACAATCACACAATCACACAATCACACAATCTCACAATCACACAATCACACAATCACACAATCACACAATCACACAATCACAATAACACAATCACACAGTCCCACAATCACACAGTCACACAATCACACAATCGCGATCACACAATCACGATCACAGAGTCACGATCACAATATCACGATCACACAATCACGGTCACACAATCACGGTCGCACAATCACGGTCACACAATCACGGTCACTCAATCACGGTCACACAATCACGGTCACACAATCACGGTCACACAATCACGGTCACACAAGAACGGTCACACAATCACACAATCACACAATCACACAATCACACAATCACACAATCACACAATCACACAATCACACAATCACTCAATCACACAATAACGCACTGACACAATCACAGAATCACACAATCACACAATCACTCAATCACACAATCACACAATCACACAATCACACAAACACAATCACACAATCACACAATCACACAATCACAATCACACAATCACAATCACACAATCACAATCACACAATCACGATCACACAATAACGGTCATACAATCACGGCCACACAATGACGGTCACACAATCACACAATCACACAATCACACAATCACACAACCACACAATCACACAAACACTCAATCACACAATAACACACTCACACAATCACACAGTCGCAATCACACAGTCACAATCAGACAATCACGGTCACACAATAACGGTCACTCAATCACACATTCACACAATCACACAATCACACGATCACGATCACACAATCACGGTCACACAATCACAATCACACAATCACGATCACACAATTACGATCACACAATCACGGTCACACAATCACACAATCACACAATCACACAATCACACAATCACACAATCACACAATCACACAATAACACAATCACACAATCACACAATCATACACTCACACAATCACACAGTCACAATCACACAATCACAATCACACAATCACAATCACACAATCGCAATCACACAATCACAATCACGATCACAAAATCACGATCACACAATCACGATCACACAATCACGGTCACACAATCACGGTCACACAATCACGGTCACACAATCACGGTCACTCAATCACGGTCACACAATCACACAATCACACAATCACACAATCACTCAATCACACAATAACACACTCACACAATCACACAGTCACAATCACACAGTCACAATCAGACAATCACGGTCACACAATAACGGTCACTCAATCACACATTCACACAATCACACAATCACACAATCACGATCACACAATCACGGTCACACAATCACGATCACACAATCACGATCACACAATCACGATCACACAATTACGATCACACAATCACGGTCACACTATCACACAATCACACAATCACACAATCACACAATCACACAATAACACAATCACACAATCACACAATCACACAATCACACAATCACACAACCACACAATCACACAATCACACAATCATACACTCACACAATCACACAGTCACAATCACACAATCACAATCACACAATCACAATCACACAATCACAATCACACAATCACAATCACACAATCACAATCACACAATCACAATCACACAATCACAATCACACAATCACAATCACACAATCACAATCACACAATCACAATCACACAATCACAATCACACAATCACAATCACACAATCACACAATCACACAATCCCACAATCTCACAATCACACAATCACCCAATCACAATCACACAATCACACAATCACACAATCACACAATCTCACAATCACACAATCACACAATCACACAATCACACAATCACACAATCACAATAACACAATCACACAGTCCCACAATCACACAGTCACACAATCACACAATCGCGATCACACAATCACGATCACAGAGTCACGATCACAATATCACGATCACACAATCACGGTCACACAATCACGGTCGCACAATCACGGTCACACAATCACGGTCACTCAATCACGGTCACACAATCACGGTCACACAATGACGGTCACACAATCACGGTCACACAGGAACGGTCACACAATCACACAATCACACAATCACACAATCACACAATCACACAATCACACAATCACACAATCACACAATCACTCAATCACACAATAACGCACTGACACAATCACAGAATCACACAATCACACAATCACTCAATCACACAATCACACAATCACACAATCACACAAACACAATCACACAATCACACAATCACACAATCACAATCACACAATCACAATCACACAATCACAATCACACAATCACAATCACACAATCACAATCACACAATCACGATCACACAATAACGGTCATACAATCACGGCCACACAATGACGGTCACACAATCACACAATCACACAATCACACAATCACACAACCACACAATCACACAAACACTCAATCACACAATAACACACTCACACAATCACACAGTCGCAATCACACAGTCACAATCAGACAATCACGGTCACACAATAACGGTCACTCAATCACACATTCACACAATCACACAATCACACGATCACGATCACACAATCACGGTCACACAATCACAATCACACAATCACGATCACACAATTACGATCACACAATCACGGTCACACAATCACACAATCACACAATCACACAATCACACAATCACACAATCACACAATCACACAATCACACAATCACACAACCACACAATCACACAATCATACACTCACACAATCACACAGTCACAATCACACAATCACAATCACACAATCACAATCACACAATCACAATCACACAATCACAATCACACAATCACAATCACACAGTCACAATCACACAATCACAATCACACAATCACAATCACACAATCACAATCACACAATCACAATCACAATATCACAATCACACAATCACAATCACACAATCACAATCACACAACCACAATCACACAATCACAATCACACAATCACAATCACACAATCACAATCACACAATCACAATCACACAATCACAATCACACAATCACAATCACACAATCACAATCACACAATCACAATCACACAATCACAATCATACAATCACAATTACAAAATCACAATCACACAATCACAATCACACAATCACAATCACACAATCACAATCACACAATCACAATCACACAATCACAATCACACAATCACACAATCACAATCACACAATCACACAATCACCTAACCACACAATCACACAATCACACAATCACAATCACACAATCACAATTACACAATCACAATTACACAATCACACAGTCACACAATCACACAATCACAATCACGCAATCACACAATCACGATTACACAATCACGATCACACAATCACAATCACACAAACACACAGTCACACAATCACAACGTCACACAATCACACAATCACAGTCACGCAATCACACAATCACGATCACACAATCACGGTCACACAATCACGGTCACACAATGACGGTCACACAATCACACAATCACACAATCACACAATCACACAAACACACAATCACACAATCACTGAATCACACAATAACACACTCACACAATCACACAGTCACAATCACACAATCACGGTCACACAATCACGGTCACACAATAACGGTCACTCAATCACATATTCACACAATCACACAATCACACAATCACACAATCACGATCACACAATCACGGTCACACAATCACGATCACACAATCACGATCACACAATCACGATCACACAATTACGATCCCACAATCACGGTCACACAATCACGGTCACACAGTCACACAATCACACAATCACACAATCACATAATCACACAATCACAATTACACAATCACACAATCACAATCACACAATCACAATCACACAATCGCAATCACACAATCACAATCACGATCACAAAATCACGATCACACAATCACGATCACACAATCACACAATCACTCAATCACACAATAACACACTCACACAATCACACAGTCACAATCACACAGTCACAATCAGACAATCACGGTCACACAATAACGGTCACTCAATCACACATTCACACAATCACACAATCACACAATCACGATCACACAATCACGATCACACAATCACGATCACACAATCACACAATCACACAGTCACACAATCACACAATCACACAATCACACAATCACACAATCACACAATCACACAGTCACACAATCACACAACCACACAATCACACAATCACACAATCACACAACCACACACTCACACAATCACTCAATCACACAATCACACAGTCACACAATCACACAATCACAATCACACAATGACAATCACACTATTACAATCACACAATCACAATCACACAATCACACAGTCGCACAATCACACAATCACAATCACACAATCGCAATCACACAATCACAATCACGATCACAAAATCACGATCACACAATCACGATCACACAATCACGGTCACACAATCACGGTCACACAATCACGGTCACACAATCACGGTCACTCAATCACGGTCACACAATCACGGTCACACAATCACGGTCACACAATCACGGTCACACAATGACGGTCACACAATCACACAATCACACAATCACACAATCACACAAACACACAATCACACAATCACTCAATCACACAATAACACACTCACACAATCACACAGTCACAATCACACAGTCACAATCAGACAATCACGGTCACACAATAACGGTCACTCAATCACACATTCACACAATCACACAATCACACAATCACGATCACACAATCACGGTCACACAATCACGATCACACAATCACGATCACACAATCACGATCACACAATTACGATCACACAATCACGGTCACACTATCACACAATCACACAATCACACAATCACACAATCACACAATCACACAATCACAATCACACAATCACAATCACACAATCACAATCACACAATCACAATCACACAATCACACAATCACACAATCACACAATCTCACAATCACACAATCACCCAATCACAATCACACAATCACACAATCACACAATCACACAATCTCACAATCACACAATCACACAATCACACAATCACACAATCACACAATCACAATAACACAATCACACAGTCCCACAATCACACAGTCACACAATCACACAATCGCGATCACACAATCACGATCACAGAGTCACGATCACAATATCACGATCACACAATCACGGTCACACAATCACGGTCGCACAATCACGGTCACACAATCACGGTCACTCAATCACGGTCACACAATCACGGTCACACAATCACGGTCACACAATCACGGTCACACAAGAACGGTCACACAATCACACAATCACACAACCACACAATCACACAATCACACAATCACACAATCACACAATCACTCAATCACACAATAACGCACTGACACAATCACAGAATCACACAATCACACAATCACTCAATCACACAATCACACAATCACACAATCACACAAACACAATCACACAATCACACAATCACAATCACACAATCACAATCACACAATCACGATCACACAATAACGGTCATACAATCACGGCCACACAATGACGGTCACACAATCACACAATCACACAATCACACAATCACACAAACACACAATCACACAATCACTCAATCACACAATAACACACTCACACAATCACACAGTCACAATCACACAGTCACAATCAGACAATCACGGTCACACAATAACGGTCACTCAATCACACATTCACACAATCACACAATCACACAATCACGATCACACAATCACGGTCACACAATCACGATCACACAATCACGATCACACAATCACGATCACACAATTACGATCACACAATCACGGTCACACTATCACACAATCACACAATCACACAATCACACAATCACACAATCACACAATCACACAATCACACAATCACACAATCACACAATCACACAATCACACAACCACACAATCACACAATCACACAATCATACACTCACACAATCACACAGTCACAATCACACAATCACAATCACACAATCACAATCACACAATCACAATCACACAATCACAATCACACAATCACAATCACACAATCACAATCACACAATCACAATCACAATATCACAATCACACAATCACAATCACACAATCACAATCACACAATCACAATCACACAATCACAATCACACAATCACAATCACACAATCACAATCACACAATCACAATCACACAATCACAATCACACAATCACAATCACACAATCACAATCACACAATCACAATCACACAATCACAATCACACAATCACAATCACACAATCACAATCATACAATCACAATTACAAAATCACAATCACACAATCACAATCACACAATCACAATCACACAATCACAATTACACAATCACACAATCACAATCACACAATCACACAATCACAATTACACAATCACAATTACACAATCACACAGTCACACAATCACACAATCACAATCACGCAATCACACAATCACGATTACACAATCACGATCACACAATCACAATCACACAAACACACAGTCACACAATCACAACGTCACACAATCACACAATCACAGTCACGCAATCACACAATCACGATCACACAATCACGGTCACACAATCACGGTCACACAATGACGGTCACACAATCACACAATCCCACAATCACACAATCACACAAACACACAATCACACAATCACTGAATCACACAATAACACACTCACACAATCACACAGTCACAATCACACAATCACGGTCACACAATCACGGTCACACAATAACGGTCACTCAATCACATATTCACACAATCACACAATCACACAATCACACAATCACGATCACACAATCACGATCACACAATCACGATCACACAATTACGATCACACAATCACGGTCACACAATCACGGTCACACAGTCACACAATCACACAATCACACAATCACATAATCACACAATCACAATTACACAATCACACAATCACAATCACACAATCACAATCACACAATCGCAATCACACAATCACAATCACGATCACAAAATCACGATCACACAATCACGGTCACAAAATCACACAATCACACAATCACACAATCACACAATCACACAATCACACAATCACACAATCACACAATCACACAATCACACAATCACACAACCACACAATCACACAATCACACAATCATACACTCACACAATCACACAGTCACAATCACACAATCACAATCACACAATCACAATCACACAATCGCAATCACACAATCACAATCACGATCACAAAATCACGATCACACAATCACGATCACACAATCACGGTCACACAATCACGGTCACACAATCACGGTCACACAATCACGGTCACTCAATCACGGCCACACAATCACGGTCACACAATCACGGTCACACAATCACGGCCACACAATGACGGTCACACAATCACACAATCACACAATCACACAATCACACAAACACACAATCACACAATCACTCAATCACACAATAACACACTCACACAATCACACAGTCACAATCACACAGTCACAATCAGACAATCACGGTCACACAATAACGGTCACTCAATCACACATTCACACAATCACACAATCACACAATCACGATCACACAATCACGGTCACACAATCACGATCACACAATCACGATCACACAATCACGATCACACAATTACGATCACACAATCACGGTCACACTATCACACAATCACACAATCACACAATCACACATACACACAATCACACAATCACACAATCACACAATCACACAATCACACAATCACACAACCACACAATCACACAATCACACAATCATACACTCACACAATCACACAGTCACAATCACACAATCACAATCACACAATCACAATCACACAATCACAATCACACAATCACAATCACACAATCACAATCACACAATCACAATCACACAATCACAATCACACAATCACAATCACACAATCACAATCACACAATCACAATCACACAATCACACAATCACACAATCACACAATCTCACAATCACACAATCACCCAATCACAATCACACAATCACACAATCACACAATCACACAATCTCACAATCACACAATCACACAATCACACAATCACACAATCACACAATCACAATAACACAATCACACAGTCCCACAATCACACAGTCACACAATCACACAATCGCGATCACACAATCACGATCACAGAGTCACGATCACAATATCACGATCACACAATCACGGTCACACAATCACGGTCGCACAATCACGGTCACACAATCACGGTCACTCAATCACGGTCACTCAATCACACATTCACACAATCACACAATCACACAATCACGATCACACAATCACGGTCACACAATCACGATCACACAATCACGATCACACAATCACGATCACACAATCACGATCACACAATCACAATCACACAATCACAATCACACAATCACAATCACACAATCACAATCACACAATCACAATCACACAATCACACAATCACACAATCACACAATCTCACAATCACACAATCACCCAATCACAATCACACAATCACACAATCACACAATCACACAATCTCACAATCACACAATCACACAATCACACAATCACACAATCACACAATCACAATAACACAATCACACAGTCCCACAATCACACAGTCACACAATCACACAATCGCGATCACACAATCACGATCACAGAGTCACGATCACAATATCACGATCACACAATCACGGTCACACAATCACGGTCGCACAATCACGGTCACACAATCACGGTCACTCAATCACGGTCACACAATCACGGTCACACAATCACGGTCACACAAGAACGGTCACACAATCACACAATCACACAACCACACAATCACACAATCACACAATCACACAATCACACAATCACTCAATCACACAATAACGCACTGACACAATCACAGAATCACACAATCACACAATCACTCAATCACACAATCACACAATCACACAATCACACAAACACAATCACACAATCACACAATCACAATCACACAATCACAATCACACAATCACGATCACACAATAACGGTCATACAATCACGGCCACACAATGACGGTCACACAATCACACAATCACACAATCACACAATCACACAAACACACAATCACACAATCACTCAATCACACAATAACACACTCACACAATCACACAGTCACAATCACACAGTCACAATCAGACAATCACGGTCACACAATAACGGTCACTCAATCACACATTCACACAATCACACAATCACACAATCACGACCACACAATCACGGTCACACAATCACGATCACACAATCACGATCACACAATCACGATCACACAATTACGATCACACAATCACGGTCACACTATCACACAATCACACAATCACACAATCACACAATCACACAATCACACAATCACACAATCACACAATCACACAACCACACAATCACACAATCACACAATCACACAATCACACAATCACACAATCACACAACCACACAATCACACAATCACACGATCATACACTCACACAATCACACAGTCACAATCACACAATCACAATCACACAATCACAATCACACAATCGCAATCACACAATCACAATCACGATCACAAAATCACGATCACACAATCACGATCACACAATCACGGTCACACAATCACGGTCACACAATCACGGTCACACAATCACGGTCACTCAATCACGGCCACACAATCACGGTCACACAATCACGGTCACACAATCACGGCCACACAATGACGGTCACACAATCACACAATCACACAATCACACAATCACACAAACACACAATCACACAATCACTCAATCACACAATAACACACTCACACAATCACACAGTCACAATCACACAGTCACAATCAGACAATCACGGTCACACAATAACGGTCACTCAATCACACATTCACACAATCACACAATCACACAATCACGATCACACAATCACGGTCACACAATCACGATCACACAATCACGATCACACAATCACGATCACACAATTACGATCACACAATCACGGTCACACTATCACACAATCACACAATCACACAATCACACAATCACACAATCACACAACCACACAATCACACAATCACACAATCACACAATCACACAATCACTCAATCACACAATAACGCACTGACACAATCACAGAATCACACAATCACACAATCACTCAATCACACAATCACACAATCACACAATCACACAATCACACAAACACAATCACACAATCACACAATCACAATCACACAATCACAATCACACAATCACGATCACACAATAACGGTCATACAATCACGGCCACACAATGACGGTCACACAATCACACAATCACACAATCACACAATCACACAAACACACAATCACACAATCACTCAATCACACAATAACACACTCACACAATCACACAGTCACAATCACACAGTCACAATCAGACAATCACGGTCACACAATAACGGTCACTCAATCACACATTCACACAATCACACAATCACACAATCACGACCACACAATCACGGTCACACAATCACGATCACACAATCACGATCACACAATCACGATCACACAATTACGATCACACAATCACGGTCACACTATCACACAATCACACAATCACACAATCACACAATCACACAATCACACAATCACACAATCACACAATCACACAACCACACAATCACACAATCACACAATCACACAATCACACAATCACACAATCACACAACCACACAATCACACAATCACACGATCATACACTCACACAATCACACAGTCACAATCACACAATCACAATCACACAATCACAATCACACCATCGCAATCACACAATCACAATCACGATCACAAAATCACGATCACACAATCACGATCACACAATCACGGTCACACAATCACGGTCACACAATCACGGTCACACAATCACGGTCACTCAATCACGGCCACACAATCACGGTCACACAATCACGGTCACACAATCACGGCCACACAATGACGGTCACACAATCACACAATCACACAATCACACAATCACACAAACACACAATCACACAATCACTCAATCACACAATAACACACTCACACAATCACACAGTCACAATCACACAGTCACAATCAGACAATCACGGTCACACAATAACGGTCACTCAATCACACATTCACACAATCACACAATCACACAATCACGATCACACAATCACGGTCACACAATCACGATCACACAATCACGATCACACAATCACGATCACACAATTACGATCACACAATCACGGTCACACTATCACACAATCACACAATCACACAATCACACAATCACACAATCACACAATCACACAATCACACAATCACACAATCACACAATCACACAACCACACAATCACACAATCACACAATCATACACTCACACAATCACACAGTCACAATCACACAATCACAATCACACAATCACAATCACACAATCACAATCACACAATCACAATCACACAATCACAATCACACAATCACAATCACACAATCACAATCACACAATCACAATCACACAATCACAATCACACAATCACAATCACACAATCACACAATCACACAATCACACAATCTCACAATCACACAATCACCCAATCACAATCACACAATCACACAATCACACAATCACACAATCTCACAATCACACAATCACACAATCACACAATCACACAATCACACAATCACAATAACACAATCACACAGTCCCACAATCACACAGTCACACAATCACACAATCGCGATCACACAATCACGATCACAGAGTCACGATCACAATATCACGATCACACAATCACGGTCACACAATCACGGTCGCACAATCACGGTCACACAATCACGGTCACTCAATCACGGTCACTCAATCACACATTCACACAATCACACAATCACACAATCACGATCACACAATCACGGTCACACAATCACGATCACACAATCACGATCACACAATCACGATCACACAATCACGATCACACAATCACAATCACACAATCACAATCACACAATCACAATCACACAATCACAATCACACAATCACACAATCACACAATCACACAATCTCACAATCACACAATCACCCAATCACAATCACACAATCACACAATCACACAATCACACAATCTCACAATCACACAATCACACAATCACACAATCACACAATCACAATAACACAATCACACAGTCCCACAATCACACAGTCACACAATCACACAATCGCGATCACACAATCACGATCACAGAGTCACGATCACAATATCACGATCACACAATCACGGTCACACAATCACGGTCGCACAATCACGGTCACACAATCACGGTCACTCAATCACGGTCACACAATCACGGTCACACAATCACGGTCACACAAGAACGGTCACACAATCACACAATCACACAACCACACAATCACACAATCACACAATCACACAATCACACAATCACTCAATCACACAATAACGCACTGACACAATCACAGAATCACACAATCACACAATCACTCAATCACACAATCACACAATCACACAATCACACAAACACAATCACACAATCACACAATCACAATCACACAATCACAATCACACAATCACGATCACACAATAACGGTCATACAATCACGGCCACACAATGACGGTCACACAATCACACAATCACACAATCACACAATCACACAAACACACAATCACACAATCACTCAATCACACAATAACACACTCACACAATCACACAGTCACAATCACACAGTCACAATCAGACAATCACGGTCACACAATAACGGTCACTCAATCACACATTCACACAATCACACAATCACACAATCACGATCACACAATCACGGTCACACAATCACGATCACACAATCACGATCACACAATCACGATCACACAATTACGATCACACAATCACGGTCACACTATCACACAATCACACAATCACACAATCACACAATCACACAATCACACAATCACACAATCACACAATCACACAATCACACAATCACACAACCACACAATCACACAATCACACAATCATACACTCACACAATCACACAGTCACAATCACACAATCACAATCACACAATCACAATCACACAATCACAATCACACAATCACAATCACACAATCACAATCACACAATCACAATCACACAATCACAATCACACAATCACAATCACACAATCACAATCACACAATCACAATCACACAATCACAATCACACAATCACACAATCACACAATCACACAATCTCACAATCACACAATCACCCAATCACAATCACACAATCACACAATCACACAATCACACAATCTCACAATCACACAATCACACAATCACACAATCACACAATCACAATAACACAATCACACAGTCCCACAATCACACAGTCACACAATCACACAATCGCGATCACACAATCACGATCACAGAGTCACGATCACAATATCACGATCACACAATCACGGTCACACAATCACGGTCGCACAATCACGGTCACACAATCACGGTCACTCAATCACGGTCACACAATCACGGTCACACAATCACGGTCACACAATCACGGTCACACAAGAACGGTCACACAATCACACAATCACACAATCACACAATCACACAATCACACAATCACACAATCACACAATCACACAATCACTCAATCACACAATAACGCACTGACACAATCACAGAATCACACAATCACACAATCACTCAATCACACAATCACACAATCACACAATCACACAAACACAATCACACAATCACACAATCACAATCACACAATCACAATCACACAATCACGATCACACAATAACGGTCATACAATCACGGCCACACAATGACGGTCACACAATCACACAATCACACAATCACACAATCACACAACCACACAATCACACAAACACTCAATCACACAATAACACACTCACACAATCACACAGTCGCAATCACACAGTCACAATCAGACAATCACGGTCACACAATAACGGTCACTCAATCACACATTCACACAATCACACAATCACACGATCACGATCACACAATCACGGTCACACAATCACAATCACACAATCACGATCACACAATTACGATCACACAATCACGGTCACACAATCACACAATCACACAATCACACAATCACACAATCACACAATCACACAATCACACAACCACACAATCACACAATCATACACTCACACAATCACACAGTCACAATCACACAATCACAATCACACAATCACAATCACACAATCACAATCACACAATCACAATCACACAATCACAATCACACAGTCACAATCACACAATCACAATCACACAATCACAATCACACAATCACAATCACACAATCACAATCACACAATCACAATCACAATATCACAATCACACAATCACAATCACACAATCACAATCACACAATCACAATCACACAATCACAATCACACAATCACAATCACACAATCACAATCACACAATCACAATCACACAATCACAATCACACAATCACAATCACACAATCACAATCACACAATCACAATCACACAATCACAATCACACAATCACAATCATACAATCACAATTACAAAATCACAATCACACAATCACAATCACACAATCACAATCACACAATCACAATCACACAATCACAATTACACAATCACACAATCACAATCACACAATCACACAATCACCTAACCACACAATCACACAATCACACAATCACAATCACACAATCACAATTACACAATCACAATTACACAATCACACAGTCACACAATCACACAATCACAATCACGCAATCACACAATCACGATTACACAATCACGATCACACAATCACAATCACACAAACACACAGTCACACAATCACAACGTCACACAATCACACAATCACAGTCACGCAATCACACAATCACGATCACACAATCACGGTCACACAATCACGGTCACACAATGACGGTCACACAATCACACAATCCCACAATCACACAATCACACAAACACACAATCACACAATCACTGAATCACACAATAACACACTCACACAATCACACAGTCACAATCACACAATCACGGTCACACAATCACGGTCACACAATAACGGTCACTCAATCACATATTCACACAATCACACAATCACACAATCACACAATCACGATCACACAATCACGGTCACACAATCACGATCACACAATCACGATCACACAATCACGATCACACAATTACGATCACACAATCACGGTCACACAATCACGGTCACACAGTCACACAATCACACAATCACACAATCACATAATCACACAATCACAATTACACAATCACACAATCACAATCACACAATCACAATCACACAATCGCAATCACACAATCACAATCACGATCACAAAATCACGATCACACAATCACGATCACACAATCACACAATCACTCAATCACACAATAACACACTCACACAATCACACAGTCACAATCACACAGTCACAATCAGACAATCACGGTCACACAATAACGGTCACTCAATCACACAATCACTCAATCACACAATAACACACTCACACAATCACACAGTCACAATCACACAGTCACAATCAGACAATCACGGTCACACAATAACGGTCACTCAATCACACATTCACACAATCACACAATCACACAATCACGATCACACAATCACGATCACACAATCACGATCACACAATTACGATCACACAATCACGGTCACACAATCACACAATCACACAATCACACAATCACACAATCACACAATCACACAATCACACAATCACACAATCACACAATCACACAATCACACAACCACACAATCACACAATCACACAATCATACACTCACACAATCACACAGTCACAATCACACAATCACAATCACACAATCACAATCACACAATCGCAATCACACAATCACAATCACGATCACAAAATCACGATCACACAATCACGATCACACAATCACGGTCACACAATCACGGTCACACAATCACGGTCACACAATCACGGTCACTCAATCACGGTCACACAATCACGGTCACACAATCACGGTCACACAATCACGGCCACACAATGACGGTCACACAATCACACAATCACACAATCACACAATCACACAAACACACAATCACACAATCACTCAATCACACAATAACACACTCACACAATCACACAGTCACAATCACACAGTCACAATCAGACAATCACGGTCACACAATAACGGTCACTCAATCACACATTCACACAATCACACAATCACACAATCACGATCACACAATCACGGTCACACAATCACGATCACACAATCACGATCACACAATCACGATCACACAATTACGATCACACAATCACGGTCACACTATCACACAATCACACAATCACACAATCACACAATCACACAATCACACAATCACACAATCACACAATCACACAATCACACAATCACACAACCACACAATCACACAATCACACAATCATACACTCACACAATCACACAGTCACAATCACACAATCACAATCACACAATCACAATCACACAATCACAATCACACAATCACAATCACACAATCACAATCACACAATCACAATCACACAATCACAATCACACAATCACAATCACACAATCACAATCACACAATCACAATCACACAATCACACAATCACACAATCACACAATCACACAATCACACAATCTCACAATCACACAATCACCCAATCACAATCACACAATCACACAATCACACAATCACACAATCTCACAATCACACAATCACACAATCACACAATCACACAATCACACAATCACAATAACACAATCACAATAACACAATCACACAGTCCCACAATCACACAGTCACACAATCACACAATCGCGATCACACAATCACGATCACAGAGTCACGATCACAATATCACGATCACACAATCACGGTCACACAATCACGGTCGCACAATCACGGTCACACAATCACGGTCACTCAATCACGGTCACACAATCACGGTCACACAATCACGGTCACACAATCACGGTCACACAATCACGGTCACACAAGAACGGTCACACAATCACACAATCACACAATCACACAATCACACAATCACACAATCACACAATCACACAATCACACAATCACACAATCACACAATCACTCAATCACACAATAACGCACTGACACAATCACAGAATCACACAATCACACAATCACTCAATCACACAATCACACAATCACACAATCACACAAACACAATCACACAATCACACAATCACAATCACACAATCACAATCACACAATCACAATCACACAATCACAATCACACAATCACGATCACACAATAACGGTCACACAATCACACAATCACAAAATCACACAATCACACAACCACACAATCACACAAACACTCAATCACACAATAACACACTCACACAATCACACAGTCGCAATCACACAGTCACAATCAGACAATCACGGTCACACAATAACGGTCACTCAATCACACATTCACACAATCACACAATCACACGATCACGATCACACAATCACGGTCACACAATCACAATCACACAATCACGATCACACAATTACGATCACACAATCACGGTCACACAATCACACAATCACACAATCACACAATCACACAATCACACAATCACACAATCACACAATCACACAATCACACAATCACACAATCACACAATCACACAACCACACAATCACACAATCATACACTCACACAATCACACAGTCACAATCACACAATCACAATCACACAATCACAATCACACAATCACAATCACACAATCACAATCACACAATCACAATCACACAGTCACAATCACACAATCACAATCACACAATCACAATCACACAATCACAATCACACAATCACAATCACAATATCACAATCACACAATCACAATCACACAATCACAATCACACAACCACAATCACACAATCACAATCACACAATCACAATCACACAATCACAATCACACAATCACAATCACACAATCACAATCACACAATCACAATCACACAATCACAATCACACAATCACACAATCACAATCACACAATCACAATCACACAATCACAATCACACAATCACAATCATACAATCACAATTACAAAATCACAATCACACAATCACAATCACACAATCACAATCACACAATCACAATCACACAATCACAATCACACAATCACACAATCACCTAACCACACAATCACACAATCACACAATCACAATCACACAATCACAATTACACAATCACAATTACACAATCACACAGTCACACAATCACACAATCACAATCACGCAATCACACAATCACGATTACACAATCACGATCACACAATCACAATCACACAAACACACAGTCACACAATCACAACGTCACACAATCACACAATCACAGTCACGCAATCACACAATCACGATCACACAATCACGGTCACACAATCACGGTCACACAATGACGGTCACACAATCACACAATCACACAATCACACAATCACACAAACACACAATCACACAATCACTGAATCACACAATAACACACTCACACAATCACACAGTCACAATCACACAATCACGGTCACACAATCACGGTCACACAATAACGGTCACTCAATCACATATTCACACAATCACACAATCACACAATCACACAATCACGATCACACAATCACGGTCACACAATCACGATCACACAATCACGATCACACAATCACGATCACACAATTACGATCACACAATCACGGTCACACAATCACGGTCACACAGTCACACAATCACACAATCACACAATCACATAATCACACAATCACAATTACACAATCACACAATCACAATCACACAATCACAATCACACAATCGCAATCACACAATCACAATCGCGATCACAAAATCACGATCACACAATCACGATCACACAATCACACAATCACTCAATCACACAATAACACACGCACACAATCACACAGTCACAATCACACAGTCACAATCAGACAATCACGGTCACACAATAACGGTCACTCAATCACACATTCACACAATCACACAATCACACAATCACGATCACACAATCACGATCACACAATCACGATCACACAATTACGATCACACAATCACGGTCACCCAATCACACAATCACACAATCACACAATCACACAATCACACAATCACACAATCACACAATCACACAATCACACAATCACACAACCACACAATCACACAATCACACAATCATACACTCACACAATCACACAGTCACAAACACACAATCACAATCACACAATCACAATCACACAATCGCAATCACACAATCACAATCACGATCACAAAATCACGATCACACAATCACGATCACACAATCACGGTCACACAATCACGGTCACACAATCATGGTCACTCAATCACGGTCACACAATCACGGTCACACAATCACGGTCACACAATCACGGCCACACAATGACGGTCACACAATCACACAATCACACAATCACACAATCACACAAACACACAATCACACAATCACTCAATCACACAATAACACACTCACACAATCACACAGTCACAATCACACAGTCACAATCAGACAATCACGGTCACACAATAACGGTCACTCAATCACACATTCACACAATCACACAATCACACAATCACGATCACACAATCACGGTCACACAATCACGATCACACAATCACGATCACACAATCACGATCACACAATTACGATCACACAATCACGGTCACACTATCACACAATCACACAATCACACAATCACACAATCACACAATCACACAATCACACAATCACACAATCACACAATCACACAATCACACAATCACACAACCACACAATCACACAATCACACAATCATACACTCACACAATCACACAGTCACAATCACACAATCACAATCACACAATCACAATCACACAATCACAATCACACAATCACAATCACACAATCACAATCACACAATCACAATCACACAATCACACAATCACACAATCACACAATCTCACAATCACACAATCACACAATCACACAATCACACAATCACAATAACACAATCACACAGTCCCACAATCACACAGTCACACAATCACACAATCGCGATCACACAATCACGATCACAGAGTCACGATCACAATATCACGATCACACAATCACGGTCACACAATCACGGTCGCACAATCACGGTCACACAATCACGGTCACCCAATCACGGTCACACAATCACGGTCACACAATCACGGTCACACAATCACGGTCACACAAGAACGGTCACACAATCACACAATCACACAATCACACAATCACACAATCACACAATCACACAATCACTCAATCACACAATAACGCACTGACACAATCACAGAATCACGCAATCACACAATCACTCAATCACACAATCACACAATCACACAATCACACAAACACAATCACACAATCACACAATCACACAATCACAATCACACAATCACAATCACACAATCACAATCACACAATCACGATCACACAATAACGGTCATACAATCACGGCCACACAATGACGGTCACACAATCACACAATCACACAATCACACAATCACACAACCACACAATCACACAAACACTCAATCACACAATAACACACTCACACAATCACACAGTCGCAATCACACAGTCACAATCAGACAATCACGGTCACACAATAACGGTCACTCAATCACACATTCACACAATCACACAATCACACGATCACGATCACACAATCACACAATCACACAATCACACAATCACACAATCACACAATCACACAATCACACAATCACACAATCACACAACCACACAATCACACAATCACACAATCATACACTCACACAATCACACAGTCACAATCACACAATCACAATCACACAATCACAATCACACAATCACAATCACACAATCGCAATCACACAATCACAATCACGATCACAAAATCACGATCACACAATCACGATCACACAATCACGGTCACACAATCACGGTCACACAATCACGGTCACACAATCACGGTCACTCAATCACGGTCACACAATCACGGTCACACAATCACGGTCACACAATCACGGCCACACAATGACGGTCACACAATCACACAATCACACAATCACACAATCACACAAACACACAATCACACAATCACTCAATCACACAATAACACACTCACACAATCACACAGTCACAATCACACAGTCACAATCAGACAATCACGGTCACACAATAACGGTCACTCAATCACACATTCACACAATCACACAATCACACAATCACGATCACACAATCACGGTCACACAATCACGATCACACAATCACGATCACACAATCACGATCACACAATTACGATCACACAATCACGGTCACACTATCACACAATCACACAATCACACAATCACACAATCACACAATCACACAATCACACAATCACACAATCACACAATCACACAATCACACAACCACACAATCACACAATCACACAATCATACACTCACACAATCACACAGTCACAATCACACAATCACAATCACACAATCACAATCACACAATCACAATCACACAATCACAATCACACAATCACAATCACACAATCACAATCACACAATCACAATCACACAATCACAATCACACAATCACAATCACACAATCACAATCACACAATCACAATCACACAATCACACAATCACACAATCACACAATCTCACAATCACACAATCACCCAATCACAATCACACAATCACACAATCACACAATCACACAATCTCACAATCACACAATCACACAATCACACAATCACACAATCACACAATCACAATAACACAATCACACAGTCCCACAATCACACAGTCACACAATCACACAATCGCGATCACACAATCACGATCACAGAGTCACGATCACAATATCACGATCACACAATCACGGTCACACAATCACGGTCGCACAATCACGGTCACACAATCACGGTCACTCAATCACGGTCACACAATCACGGTCACACAATCACGGTCACACAATCACGGTCACACAAGAACGGTCACACAATCACACAATCACACAATCACACAATCACACAATCACACAATCACACAATCACACAATCACTCAATCACACAATAACGCACTGACACAATCACAGAATCACACAATCACACAATCACTCAATCACACAATCACACAATCACACAATCACACAAACACAATCACACAATCACACAATCACAATCACACAATCACGATCACACAATAACGGTCATACAATCACGGCCACACAATGACGGTCACACAATCACACAATCACACAATCACACAATCACACAAACACACAATCACACAATCACTCAATCACACAATAACACACTCACACAATCACACAGTCACAATCACACAGTCACAATCAGACAATCACGGTCACACAATAACGGTCACTCAATCACACATTCACACAATCACACAATCACACAATCACGATCACACAATCACGGTCACACAATCACGATCACACAATCACGATCACACAATCACGATCACACAATTACGATCACACAATCACGGTCACACTATCACACAATCACACAATCACACAATCACACAATCACACAATCACACAATCACACAATCACACAATCACACAATCACACAATCACACAATCACACAATCACACAATCATACACTCACACAATCACACAGTCACAATCACACAATCACAATCACACAATCACAATCACACAATCACAATCACACAATCACAATCACACAATCACAATCACACAATCACAATCACACAATCACAATCACACAATCACAATCACACAATCACAATCACACAATCACACAATCACACAATCACACAATCTCACAATCACACAATCACCCAATCACAATCACACAATCACACAATCACACAATCACACAATCTCACAATCACACAATCACACAATCACACAATCACACAATCACACAATCACAATAACACAATCACACAGTCCCACAATCACACAGTCACACAATCACACAATCGCGATCACACAATCACGATCACAGAGTCACGATCACAATATCACGATCACACAATCACGGTCACACAATCACGGTCGCACAATCACGGTCACACAATCACGGTCACTCAATCACGGTCACACAATCACGGTCACACAATCACGGTCACACAATCACGGTCACACAAGAACACAAGAACGGTCACACAATCACACAATCACACAATCACACAATCACACAATCACACAATCACACAATCACTCAATCACACAATAACGCACTGACACAATCACAGAATCACACAATCACACAATCACTCAATCACACAATCACACAATCACACAATCACACAAACACAATCACACAATCACACAATCACAATCACACAATCACAATCACACAATCACGATCACACAATAACGGTCATACAATCACGGCCACACAATGACGGTCACACAATCACACAATCACACAATCACACAATCACACAACCACACAATCACACAAACACTCAATCACACAATAACACACTCACACAATCACACAGTCGCAATCACACAGTCACAATCAGACAATCACGGTCACACAATAACGGTCACTCAATCACACATTCACACAATCACACAATCACACGATCACGATCACACAATCACGGTCACACAATCACAATCACACAATCACGATCACACAATTACGATCACACAATCACGGTCACACAATCGCACAATCACACAATCACACAATCACACAATCACACAATCACACAATCACACAACCACACAATCACACAATCATACACTCACACAATCACACAGTCACAATCACACAATCACAATCACACAATCACAATCACACAATCACAATCACACAATCACAATCACACAATCACAATCACACAGTCACAATCACACAATCACAATCACACAATCGCAATCACACAATCACAATCACACAATCACAATCACACAATCACAATCACAATATCATAATCACACAATCACAATCACACAATCACAATCACACAATCACAATCACACAATCACAATCACACAATCACAATCACACAATCACAATCACACAATCACAATCACACAATCACAATCACACAATCACAATCACACAATCACAATCACACAATCACAATCACACAATCACAATCATACAATCACAATTACAAAATCACAATCACACAATCACAATCACACAATCACAATCACACAATCACAATTACACAATCACACAATCACAATCACACAATCACACAATCACCTAACCACACAATCACACAATCACACAATCACAATCACACAATCACAATTACACAATCACAATTACACAATCACACAGTCACACAATCACACAATCACAATCACGCAATCACACAATCACGATTACACAATCACGATCACACAATCACAATCACACAAACACACAGTCACACAATCACAACGTCACACAATCACACAATCACACAATCACAGTCACGCAATCACACAATCACGATCACACAATCACGGTCACACAATCACGGTCACACAATGACGGTCACACAATCACACAATCCCACAATCACACAATCACACAAACACACAATCACACAATCACTGAATCACACAATAACACACTCACACAATCACACAGTCACAATCACACAATCACGGTCACAAAATCACGGTCACACAATAACGGTCACTCAATCACATATTCACACAATCACACAATCACACAATCACACAATCACGATCACACAATCACGGTCACACAATCACGATCACACAATCACGATCACACAATCACGATCACACAATTACGATCACACAATCACGGTCACACAATCACGGTCACACAGTCACACAATCACACAATCACACAATCACATAATCACACAATCACAATTACACAATCACACAATCACAATCACACAATCACAATCACACAATCGCAATCACACAATCACAATCACGATCACAAAATCACGATCACACAATCACGATCACACAATCACACAATCACTCAATCACACAATAACACACTCACACAATCACACAGTCACAATCACACAGTCACAATCAGACAATCACGGTCACACAATAACGGTCACTCAATCACACATTCACACAATCACACAATCACACAATCACGATCACACAATCACGATCACACAATCACGATCACACAATCACGGTCACACAATCACGGTCACACAATCACACAATCACACAATCACACAATCACACAATCACACAATCACACAATCACACAATCACACAATCACACAATCACACAACCACACAATCACACAATCACACAATCATACACTCACACAATCACACAGTCACAATCACACAATCACAATCACACAATCACAATCACACAATCGCAATCACACAATCACAATCACGATCACAAAATCACGATCACACAATCACGATCACACAATCACGGTCACACAATCACGGTCACACAATCACGGTCACACAATCACGGTCACTCAATCACGGTCACACAATCACGGTCACACAATCACGGTCACACAATCACGGCCACACAATGACGGTCACACAATCACACAATCACACAATCACACAATCACACAAACACACAATCACACAATCACTCAATCACACAATAACACACTCACACAATCACACAGTCACAATCACACAGTCACAATCAGACAATCACGGTCACACAATAACGGTCACTCAATCACACATTCACACAATCACACAATCACACAATCACGATCACACAATCACGGTCACACAATCACGATCACACAATCACGATCACACAATCACGATCACACAATTACGATCACACAATCACGGTCACACTATCACACAATCACACAATCACACAATCACACAATCACACAATCACACAATCACACAATCACACAATCACACAATCACACAACCACACAATCACACAATCACACAATCATACACTCACACAATCACACAGTCACAATCACACAATCACAATCACACAATCACAATCACACAATCACAATCACACAATCACAATCACACAATCACAATCACACAATCACAATCACACAATCACAATCACACAATCACAATCACACAATCACAATCACACAATCACAATCACACAATCACAATCACACAATCACAATCACACAATCACACAATCACACAATCACACAATCTCACAATCACACAATCACCCAATCACAATCACACAATCACACAATCACACAATCACACAATCTCACAATCACACAATCACACAATCACACAATCACACAATCACACAATCACAATAACACAATCACACAGTCCCACAATCACACAGTCACACAATCACACAATCGCGATCACACAATCACGATCACAGAGTCACGATCACAATATCACGATCACACAATCACGGTCACACAATCACGGTCGCACAATCACGGTCACACAATCACGGTCACTCAATCACGGTCACACAATCACGGTCACACAATCACGGTCACACAATCACGGTCACACAAGAACGGTCACACAATCACACAATCACACAATCACACAATCACACAATCACACAATCACACAATCACACAATCACACAATCACACAATCACACAATCACTCAATCACACAATAACGCACTGACACAATCACAGAATCACACAATCACACAATCACTCAATCACACAATCACACAATCACACAATCACACAAACACAATCACACAATCACACAATCACACAATCACAATCACACAATCACAATCACACAATCACAATCACACAATCACAATCACACAATCACGATCACACAATAACGGTCATACAATCACGGCCACACAATGACGGTCACACAATCACACAATCACAAAATCACACAATCACACAACCACACAATCACACAAACACTCAATCACACAATAACACACTCACACAATCACACAGTCGCAATCACACAGTCACAATCAGACAATCACGGTCACACAATAACGGTCACTCAATCACACATTCACACAATCACACAATCACACGATCACGATCCACAATCACGGTCACACAATCACAATCACACAATCACGATCACACAATTACGATCACACAATCACGGTCACACAATCACACAATCACACAATCACACAATCACACAATCACACAATCACACAATCACACAATCACACAACCACACAATCACACAATCATACACTCACACAATCACACAGTCACAATCACACAATCACAATCACACAATCACAATCACACAATCACAATCACACAATCACAATCACACAATCACAATCACACAGTCACAATCACACAATCACAATCACACAATCACAATCACACAATCACAATCACACAATCACAATCACAATATCACAATCACACAATCACAATCACACAATCACAATCACACAACCACAATCACACAATCACAATCACACAATCACAATCACACAATCACAATCACACAATCACAATCACACAATCACAATCACACAATCACAATCACACAATCACAATCACACAATCACAATCACACAATCACAATCACACAATCACAATCATACAATCACAATTACAAAATCACAATCACACAATCACAATCACACAATCACAATCACACAATCACAATCACACAATCACACAATCACAATCACACAATCACACAATCACCTAACCACACAATCACACAATCACACAATCACAATCACACAATCACAATTACACAATCACAATTACACAATCACACAGTCACACAATCACACAATCACAATCACGCAATCACACAATCACGATTACACAATCACGATTACACAATCACGATCACACAATCACAATCACACAAACACACAGTCACACAATCACAACGTCACACAATCACACAATCACAGTCACGCAATCACACAATCACGATCACACAATCACGGTCACACAATCACGGTCACACAATGACGGTCACACAATCACACAATCACACAATCACACAATCACACAAACACACAATCACACAATCACTGAATCACACAATAACACACTCACACAATCACACAGTCACAATCACACAATCACGGTCACACAATCACGGTCACACAATAACGGTCACTCAATCACATATTCACACAATCACACAATCACACAATCACACAATCACGATCACACAATCACGGTCACACAATCACGATCACACAATCACGATCACACAATCACGATCACACAATTACGATCACACAATCACGGTCACACAATCACACAATCACACAATCACACAATCACACAATCACACAATCACACAATCACACAATCACACAATCACACAATCACACAACCACACAATCACACAATCACACAATCATACACTCACACAATCACACAGTCACAAACACACAATCACAATCACACAATCACAATCACACAATCGCAATCACACAATCACAATCACGATCACAAAATCACGATCACACAATCACGATCACACAATCACGGTCACACAATCACGGTCACACAATCATGGTCACTCAATCACGGTCACACAATCACGGTCACACAATCACGGTCACACAATCACGGCCACACAATGACGGTCACACAATCACACAATCACACAATCACACAATCACACAAACACACAATCACACAATCACTCAATCACACAATAACACACTCACACAATCACACAGTCACAATCACACAGTCACAATCAGACAATCACGGTCACACAATAACGGTCACTCAATCACACATTCACACAATCACACAATCACACAATCACGATCACACAATCACGGTCACACAATCACGAACACACAATCACGATCACACAATCACGATCACACAATTACGATCACACAATCACGGTCACACTATCACACAATCACACAATCACACAATCACACAATCACACAATCACACAATCACACAATCACACAATCACACAATCACACAATCACACAACCACACAATCACACAATCACACAATCATACACTCACACAATCACACAGTCACAATCACACAATCACAATCACACAATCACAATCACACAATCACAATCACACAATCACAATCACACAATCACAATCACACAATCACAATCACACAATCACACAATCACACAATCACACAATCTCACAATCACACAATCACACAATCACACAATCACACAATCACAATAACACAATCACACAGTCCCACAATCACACAGTCACACAATCACACAATCGCGATCACACAATCACGATCACAGAGTCACGATCACAATATCACGATCACACAATCACGGTCACACAATCACGGTCGCACAATCACGGTCACACAATCACGGTCGCACAATCACGGTCACACAATCACGGTCACACAATCACGGTCACACAATCACGGTCACACAAGAACGGTCACACAATCACACAATCACACAATCACACAATCACACAATCACACAATCACACAATCACACAATCACTCAATCACACAATAACGCACTGACACAATCACAGAATCACGCAATCACACAATCACTCAATCACACAATCACACAATCACACAATCACACAAACACAATCACACAATCACACAATCACACAATCACACAATCACACAATCACAATCACACAATCACAATCACACAATCACAATCACACAATCACGATCACACAATAACGGTCATACAATCACGGCCACACAATGACGGTCACACAATCACACAATCACACAATCACACAATCACACAACCACACAATCACACAAACACTCAATCACACAATAACACACTCACACAATCACACAGTCGCAATCACACAGTCACAATCAGACAATCACGGTCACACAATAACGGTCACTCAATCACACATTCACACAATCACACAATCACACGATCACGATCACACAATCACACAATCACACAATCACACAATCACACAATCACACAATCACACAATCACACAATCACACAACCACACAATCACACAATCATACACTCACACAATCACACAGTCACAATCACACAATCACAATCACACAATCACAATCACACAATCACAATCACACAATCACAATCACACAATCACAATCACACAATCACAATCACACAATCACAATCACACAATCACAATCACACAATCACAATCACACAATCACAATCACACAATCACAATCACACAATCACAATCACACGATCACAATCACACGATCACAATCACACAATCACAATCACACAATCACAATCACACAATCACAATCACACAATCACAATCACACAATCACAATCACACAATCACAATCACACAATCACAATCACACAATCACAATCACACAATCACAATCACACAATCACAATCACACAATCACAATCACACGATCACAATCACACGATCACAATCACACAATCACAATCACACAATCACAATCACACAATCACAATCACACAATCACAATCACACAATCACAATCACACAATCACAATCACACAATCACAATCACACAATCACAATCACACAATCACAATCACACAATCACAATCACACAATCACAATCACACAATCACAATCACACAATCACAATCACAGAATCACAATTACACAATCACACAATCACAATCACACAATCACAATCACACAATCACAATCACACAATCACAATCACACAATCACAATCACACAATCACACAATCACAATCACACAATCACAATCACACAATCACAATCACACAATCACAATCACACAATCACAATCACACAATCACAATCACACAATCACAATCACACAATCACAATCACACAATCACAATCACACAATCACAATCACACAATCACAATAACAATATCACAATCACACAATCACAATCACACAATCACAATCACACAATCACAATCACACAATCACGTTCACACAATCACAATCACACAATCACAATCACACAATCACAATCATACAATCACAATTACAAAATCACAATCACACAATCACAATCACACAATCACAATCACACAATCACAATCACACAATCACAATCACACAATCACAATCACACAATCACAATCACACAATCACAATCACACAATCACAATCACACAATCACAATCACACAATCACAATCACACAATCACAATCACACAATCACAATCACACAATCACAATCACACAATCACAATCACACAATCACAATCACACAATCACAATCACAATATCACAATCACGCAATCACAATCACGCAATCACAATCACACAATCACAATCACACAATCACAATCACACAATCACAATCACACAATCACAATCACACAATCACAATCATACAATCACAATTACAAAATCACAATCACACAATCACAATCACACAATCACAATCACACAATCACACAATCACAATCACACAATCACACAATCACCTAACCACACAATCACACAATCACACAATCACAATCACACAATCACACAATCACCTAACCACACAATCACACAATCACACAATCACAATCACACAATCACAATTACACAATCACAATTACACAATCACACAGTCACACAATCACACAATCACAATCACGTAATCACACAATCACACAAACACACAGTCACACAATCACAACGTCACACAATCACACAATCACAGTCACGCAATCACACAATCACGATCACACAATCACAATTACACAATCACACAATCACACAATCACACAATCACAATCACACAATCACACAGTCACACAATCACACAATCACCCAATCACACAATCACACAATCACACAATCACACAATCACACAATCACACAATCACGATCACACAATCACGGTCACACAATCACGATCACACAATCACGATCACACAATCACGATCACACAATCACGATCACACAATCACGGTCACACAATCACGGTCACACAGTCACACAGTCACACAATCACGCAGTCACACAATCACACAGTCACACAATCACACAATCACACAATCACGCAATCACACAATCACGATTACACAATCACGATCACACAATCACAATCACACAATCACACAGTCACACAATCACACAGTCACACAATCACACAATCACGATCACACAATCACGATCACATAATCATGGTCACACAATCACGGTCACACAATCACGGTCACACAATCACGGTCACTCAATCACGGTCACACAATCACGGTCACACAATCACGTTCACACAATGACGGTCACACAATCACACAAACACACAATCACACAATCACTCAATCACACAATAACACACTCACACAATCACACAGTCACAATCACACAGTCACAATCACACAATCACGGTCACACAATCACGGTCACATAATAACGGTCACTCAATCACATATTCACACAATCACACATTCACACAATCACACATTCACACAATCACACAATCACACAATCACGATCACACAATCACGGTCACACAATCACGATCACACAATCACGACCACACAATTACGATCACACAATCACGGTCACACAATCACAGTCACACAATCACACAATCACACAATCACACAATCACACAATCACACAATCACACAATCACAAAATCACACAATCACACAATCACACAATCACACAATCACACAATCACACAATCACACAATCACACAATCACACAATCACACCATCACACAATCACACAATCACACAATCACACAATCACACAATCACACAATCACACAATCACACAATCACACAATCACACAATCACACAATCACACAATCACAATCACACAATCACAATTACACAATCACACAATCACACAATCACGCAATCACACAATCACGCAATCATACAATTACACTAGCACACAATCACAATCACGCAATCACACAACCACGATCACACAATCACGATCACACAATCACGATCACACAATCACGATCACACAATCACGGTCACACAATCACGGTCACTCAATCACGGTCACACAATCACGGTCACACAATCACGGTCACACAATCACGGTCACACAATCACGGTCACACAATCACGGTCACACAATCACCGTCACACAATCACGCAGTCACACAATTACACAGTCACACAATCACACAATCACACAATCACACAATCACTCAATCACACAATAACACACTCACACAATCACACAGTCACAATCACACAGTCACAATCACACAATCACGGTCACACAATCACGATCACACAATCACGGTCACACAATCACGGTCACTCAATCACGGTCACACAATCACGATCACACAATTACGATCACACAATCACAATCACGCAATCACACAGTCACACAATCACACAATCACACAATCACACAATCACACAATCACACAATCACACAATCACACAATCACACAATCACACAATCACACAATCACACAATCACACAATCACACAATCACAATCACACAATCACAATCACACAATCACGATCACACAATCACAATCACACAATCACACAATCACAATCACACAATCACGATCACACAATCACAATCACACAATCACAATCACACAATCACAATCACACAATCGCAATCACACAATCACAATCACGATCACAAAATCACGATCACACAATCACGATCACACAATCACAATCACACAATCACAATCACAATCACACAATCACAATCACACAATCACAATCACACAATCACAATCACACAATCACAATCACACAATCACAATCACACAATCACAATCACACAATCACAATCACACAATCACAATCACACAATCACACAATCACTCAATCACACAATAACACACTCACAATCACACAATCACAATCACACAGTCACAATCATACAATCACGGTCACACAATCACGGTCACACAATAACGGTCACTCAGTCACACATTCACACAATCGCACAATCACACAATCACGATCACACAATCACGGTCACACAATCACGATCACACAATCACAATTACACAATCACACAATCACACAATCACGCAATCACACAATCACGCAATCATACAATCACACAAGCACACAATCACACTATCACACAATCACACAATCACACAATCACACAATCACACAGTCACACAATCACACAATCACACAATCACACAATCACACAATCACACAATCACACAATCACACAATCACAAATTCACACTGTCACACAATCACACAATCACACAATCACACAATCACACAATCACACAATCACACAATCACACAATCACACAACCACACAATCACAGAATCACACAATCAAACAATCACACACTCACACAATCACACAATCACAATTACACAATCACAATTACACAATCACACAATCACACAATCACACAATCACACAATCACACAATCACACAATCACACAATCACACAATCACACAATCACACAATCACACAATCACACAATCACACAACCACACACTCACACTGTCACACAATCACAATCACACAATCACAATTACACAATCACACAATCACACAATCACGCAATTACACAATCACGCAATCATACAATCACACAAGCACACAATCACAATCACGCAATCACACAATCACGATCACACAATTACGAACACAATCACGGTCACACAATCACAGTCACACAATCACACAATCACACAATCACAATCACGCAATCACACAATCACGATCACACAATCACCATCACACAATCACGATCGCACAACCACACAATCACACAATCACACAATCGCACAATCACACAATCACACAATCACACAATCACACAATCACACAATCACACAATCACACAATCACACAATCACACAATCACGCAATCACACAATCACACAATCACACAATCACACAACCACACAATCACACAATCACACAATCACACAATCACACAATCACACAATCACACAATCACACAATCACACAATCACACAATCACACAATCACACAATCACACAATCACGCAATCACACAATCACACAATCACACAATCACACAATCACACAATCACAATCACACAGTCACACAATCACACAGTCACAATCACGCAATCACACAATCACGATTACACAATCACGATCACACAATCACAATCACACAATCACAACCACACAATCACAATCACACAATCACAATCACACAATCACAATCACACAATCACAATCACACAATCACAATCACACAATCACAATCACACAATCACAATCACACAATCACAATCACACAATCACAATCACACAATCACAATCACACAATCACAATCACACAGTCACAATCACGCAATCACACAATCACGATTACACAATCACGATCACACAATCACAATCACACAATCACACAGTCACACAATCACAAAGTCACACAATCACACAATCACAATCACGCAATCACACAATCACGATCACACAATCACGGTCACACAATCACGGTCACACAATGACGGTCACACAATCACACAATCACACAATCACACAAACACACAATCACACAATCACTCAATCACACAATAACACACTCACACAATCACACAGTCACAATCACACAGTCACAATCATACAATCACGGTCACACAATCACGGTCACACAATAACGGTCACTCAGTCACACATTCACACAATCGCACAATCACACAATCACGATCACACAATCACGGTCACACAATCACGATCACACAATCACAATTACACAATCACACAATCACACAATCACGCAATCACACAATCACGCAATCATACAATCACACAAGCACACAATCATACTATCACACAATCACACAATCACACAATCACACAATCACACAGTCACACAATCACACAATCACACAATCACACAATCACACAATCACACAATCACACAATCACAAATTCACACTGTCACACAATCACACAATCACACAATCACACAATCACACAATCACACAACCACACAATCACAGAATCACACAATCAAACAATCACACACTCACACAATCACACAACCACAATTACACAATCACAATTACACAATCACACAATCACACAATCACACAATCACACAATCACACAATCACACAATCACACAATCACACAATCACACAATCACACAATCACACAATCACACAATCACACAATCACACAATCACACAATCACACAACCACACACTCACACTGTCACACAATCACAATCACACAATCACAATTACACAATCACACAATCACACAATCACGCAATCACACAATCACGCAATCATACAATCACACAAGCACACAATCACAATCACGCAATCACACAATCACGATCACACAATTACGAACACAATCACGGTCACACAATCACAGTCACACAATCACACAATCACACAATCACAATCACGCAATCACACAATCACGATCACACAATCACCATCACACAATCACGATCGCACAACCACACAATCACACAATCACACAATCGCACAATCACACAATCACACAATCACACAATCACACAATCACACAATCACACAATCACACAATCACACAATCACACAATCACACAATCACACAATCACACAATCACACAATCACACAATCACACAATCACACAATCACACAATCACACAATCACACAATCACACAATCACACAATCACACAATCACACAACCACACAATCACACAGTCACAAACACACAATCACAATCACACAATCACAATCTCACAAACACAATCACACAATCACAATTACACAATCACAATCACACAATCACACAATCACACAATCACACAATCACACAATCACGCAATCACACAATCACACAATCACACAATCACACAATCACACAATCACACAATCACACAATCACACAATCACACAATCACACAATCACACAATCACACAATCACACAACCACACAATCACACAATCACACAATCACACAATCACACAATCACACAATCACACAATCACACAATCACACAACCACACAATCACACAGTCACAAACACACAATCACACAATCACAATCACACAATCACAATCACACAATCACAATCACACAATCACACAATCACACAATCACACAATCACAATCACACAGTCACACAATCACACAGTCACAATCACGCAATCACACAATCACGATTACACAATCACGATCACACAATCACAATCACACAATCACACAGTCACACAATCACAAAGTCACACAATCACACAATCACAATCACGCAATCACACAATCACGATCACACAATCACGGTCACACAATCACGGTCACACAATGACGGTCACACAATCACACAATCACACAATCACACAAACACACAATCACACAATCACTCAATCACACAATAACACACTCACACAATCACACAGTCACAATCACACAGTCACAATCATACAATCACGGTCACACAATCACGGTCACACAATAACGGTCACTCAGTCACACATTCACACAATCGCACAATCACACAATCACGATCACACAATCACGGTCACACAATCACGATCACACAATCACAATTACACAATCACACAATCACACAATCACGCAATCACACAATCACGCAATCATACAATCACACAAGCACACAATCACACTATCACACAATCACACAATCACACAATCACACAATCACACAATCACACAGTCACACAATCACACAATCACACAATCACACAATCACACAATCACACAATCACACAATCACACAATCACACAATCACACAATCACACACTCACACTGTCACACAATCACAATCACACAATCACAATTACACAATCACACAATCAAACAATCACGCAATCACACAATCACGCAATCATACAATCACACAAGCACACAATCACAATCACGCAATCACACAATCACGATCACACAATTACGAACACAATCACGGTCACACAATCACAGTCACACAATCACACAATCACACAATCACAATCACGCAATCACACAATCACGATCACACAATCACCATCACACAATCACGATCGCACAACCACACAATCACACAATCACACAATCGCACAATCACACAATCGCACAATCACACAATCACACAATCACACAATCACACAATCACGCAATCACACAATCACACAATCACACAATCACACAATCACACAATCACACAATCACACAATCACACAATCACACAATCACACAATCACACAATCACACAATCACACAATCACACAACCACACAATCACACAGTCACAAACACACAATCACAATCACACAATCACAATCTCACAAACACAATCACACAATCACAATTACACAATCACAATCACACAATCACAATCACACAATCACAATCACACAATCACAATCACACAATCACACAATCACACAATCACACAATCACACAATCACAATCACACAGTCACACAATCACACAGTCACAATCACGCAATCACACAATCACGATTACACAATCACGATCACACAATCACAATCACACAATCACACAGTCACACAATCACAAAGTCACACAATCACACAATCACAATCACGCAATCACACAATCACGCAATCACACAATCACGCAATCACACAATCACGCAATCATACAATCACACAAGCACACAATCACACTATCACACAATCACACAATCACACAATCACACAATCACACAATCACACAGTCACACAATCACACAATCACACAATCACACAATCACACAATCACACAATCACACAATCACACAATCACAAATTCACACTGTCACACAATCACACAATCACACAATCACACAATCACACAATCACACAATCACACAATCACACAACCACACAATCACAGAATCACACAATCAAACAATCACACACTCACACAATCACACAATCACAATTACACAATCACAATTACACAATCACACAATCACACAATCACACAATCACACAATCACACAATCACACAATCACACAATCACACAATCACACAATCACACAATCACACAATCACACAATCACACAATCACACAATCACACACACACACTGTCACACAATCACAATCACACAATCACAATTACATAATCACACAATCACACAATCACGCAATCACACAATCACGCAATCATACAATCACACAAGCACACAATCACAATCACGCAATCACACAATCACGATCACACAATTACGAACACAATCACGGTCACACAATCACAGTCACACAATCACACAATCACACAATCACAATCACGCAATCACACAATCACGATCACACAATCACCATCACACAATCACGATCGCACAACCACACAATCACACGATCACACAATCGCACAATCACACAATCACACAATCACACAATCACACAATCACACAATCACGCAATCACACAATCACACAATCACACAATCACACAATCACACAATCGCATAATCACACAATCACACAATCACACAATTACACAATCACACACTCACACAATCACACAGTCACAATCACACAATCACTATCACACAATCACACAATCACAATCACACAATCACAATCACACAATCACAATCACACAATCACAATCACACAATCACAATCACACAATCACAATCACACAATCACAATCACACAATCACAATCACAATCACACAATCACAATCACACAATCACAATCACACAATCACAATCACACAATCACAATCACACAATCGCAATCACACAATCACAATCACGATCACAAAATCACGATCACACAATCACGATCACACAATCACGGTCACACAATCACGGTCACACAATCACGGTCACACAATCACGGTCACTCAATCACGGTCACACAATCACGGTCACACAATCACGGTCACACAATCACGGCCACACAATGACGGTCACACAATCACACAATCACACAATCACACAATCACACAATCACACAATCACACAATCACAATCACACAATCACACAATCACCTAACCACACAATCACACAATCACACAATCACAATCACACAATCACAATTACACAATCACAATTACACAATCACAATCACACAATCACAATCACACAATCACAATCACACAATCACAATCACACAATCACAATCACACAATCACAATCACACAATCACAATCACACAATCACAATCACACAATCACAATCACACAATCACAATCACACAATCACAATCACACAATCACAATCACACAATCACAATCACACAATCACAATCACACAATCACAATCACACAATCACAATCACACAATCACAATCACACAATCACAATCACACAATCACAGTCACACAATCTCAATCACACAATCACAATCACACAATCACAATCACACAATCACAATCACACAATCACAATCACACAATCACAATCACACAATCACAATCACACAATCACAATCACACAATCACAATCACACAATCACAATCACACAATCACAATCACACAATCACAATCACACAATCACCTAACCGCACAATCACACAATCACACAATCACAATCACACAATCACAATTACACAATCACACAGTCACACAATCACACAATCACAATCACGCAATCACACAATCACGATTACACAATCACGATCACACAATCACAATCACACAAACACACAGTCACACAATCACAATCACACAATCACAATCACACAATCACAATCACACAATCACAATCACACAATCACAATCACACAATCACAATCACACAATCACAATCACACAATCACAATCACACAATCACAATCACACAATCACAATCACACAATCACAATCACACAATCACAATCACACAATCACAATCACACAATCACAATCACACAATCACAATCACACAATCACAGTCACACAATCACAGTCACACAATCACAGTCACACAATCACAGTCACACAATCTCAATCACACAATCACAATCACACAATCACAATCACACAATCACAATCACACAATCACAATCACACAATCACAATCACACAATCACAATCACACAATCACAATCACACAATCACAATCACACAATCACAATCACACAATCACAATCACACAATCACAATCACACAATCACAATCACACAATCACAATCACACAATCACAATCACACAATCACAATCACACAATCACAATCACACAATCACAATCACACAATCACAATCACACAATCACAATCACACAATCACAATCACACAATCACAATCACACAATCACAATCACACAATCACAATCACACAATCACAATCACACAATCACAATCACACAATCACAATCACACAATCACAATCACACAATCACAATCACACAATCACAATCACACAATCACAATCACACAATCACAATCACACAATCACAATCACACAATCACAATCACACAATCACAATCACACAATCACAATCACACAATCACAATCACACAATCACAATCACACAATCACAATCACACAATCACAATCACACAATCACAATCACACAATCACAATCACACAATCACAATCACACAATCACAATCACACAATCACAATCACACAATCACAATCACACAATCACAATCACACAATCACAATCACACAATCACAATCACACAATCACAATCACACAATCACAATCACACAATCACAATCACACAATCACAATCACACAATCACAATCACACAATCACAATCACACAATCACAATCACACAATCACAATCACACAATCACAATCACACAATCACAATCACACAATCACAATCACACAATCACAATCACACAATCACAATCACACAATCACAATCACACAATCACAATCACACAATCACAATCACACAATCACAATCACACAATCACAATCACACAATCACAATCACACAATCACAATCACACAATCACAATCACACAATCACAATCACACAATCGCAATCACACAATCGCAATCACACAATCGCAATCACACAATCACAATCACACAATCACAATCACACAATCACAATCACACAATCACAATCACACAATCACAATCACACAATCACAATCACACAATCACAATCACACAATCACAATCACACAATCACAATCACACAATCACAATCACACAATCACAATCACACAATCACAATCACACAATCACAATCACACAATCACAATCACACAATCACAATCACACAATCACAATCACACAATCACAATCACACAATCACAATCACACAATCACAATCACACAATCACAATCACACAATCACAATCACACAATCACAATCACACAATCACAATCACACAATCACAATCACACAATCACAATCACACAATCACAATCACACAATCACAATCACACAATCACAATCACACAATCACAATCACACAATCACAATCACACAATCACAATCACACAATCACAATCACACAATCACAATCACACAATCACACAATCACACAATCACAATCACACAATCACAATCACACAATCACAATCACACAATCACAATCACACAATCACAATCACACAATCACAATCACACAATCACACAATCACACAATCACACAATCACAATCACACAATCACACAATCACCTAACCACACAATCACACAATCACACAATCACAATCACACAATCACACAATCACCTAACCACACAATCACACAATCACACAATCACAATCACACAATCACAATTACACAATCACAATTACACAATCACAATTACACAATCACACAGTCACACAATCACACAATCACAATCACGTAATCACACAATCACACAAACACACAGTCACACAATCACAACGTCACACAATCACACAATCACAGTCACGCAATCACACAATCACGATCACACAATCACAATTACACAATCACACAATCACACAATCACACAATCACAATCACACAATCACACAGTCACACAATCACACAATCACCCAATCACACAATCACACAATCACACAATCACACAATCACACAATCACACAATCACGATCACACAATCACGGTCACACAATCACGATCACACAATCACGATCACACAATCACGATCACACAATCACGATCACACAATCACGATCACACAATCACGGTCACACAATCACGGTCACACAGTCACACAGTCACACAATCACGCAGTCACACAATCACACAGTCACACAATCACACAATCACACAATCACACAATCACACAATCACGCAATCACACAATCACGATTACACAATCACGATCACACAATCACAATCACACAATCACACAGTCACACAATCACACAGTCACACAATCACACAATCACGATCACACAATCACGATCACATAATCATGGTCACACAATCACGGTCACACAATCACGGTCACACAATCACGGTCACTCAATCACGGTCACACAATCACGGTCACACAATCACGTTCACACAATGACGGTCACACAATCACACAAACACACAATCACACAATCACTCAATCACACAATAACACACTCACACAATCACACAGTCACAATCACACAGTCACAATCACACAATCACGGTCACATAATAACGGTCACTCAATCACATATTCACACAATCACACATTCACACAATCACACATTCACACAATCACACAATCACACAATCACGATCACACAATCACGGTCACACAATCACGATCACACAATCACGACCACACAATTACGATCACACAATCACGGTCACACAATCACAGTCACACAATCACACAATCACACAATCACACAATCACACAATCACACAATCACACAATCACAAAATCACACAATCACACAATCACACAATCACACAATCACACAATCACACAATCACACAATCACACAATCACACAATCACACAATCACACCATCACACAATCACACAATCACACAATCACACAATCACACAATCACACAATCACACAATCACACAATCACACAATCACACAATCACACAATCACAATCACACAATCACAATTACACAATCACACAATCACACAATCACGCAATCACACAATCACGCAATCATACAATTACACTAGCACACAATCACAATCACGCAATCACACAACCACGATCACACAATCACGATCACACAATCACGATCACACAATCACGATCACACAATCACGGTCACACAATCACGGTCACTCAATCACGGTCACACAATCACGGTCACACAATCACGGTCACACAATCACGGTCACACAATCACGGTCACACAATCACCGTCACACAATCACGCAGTCACACAATTACACAGTCACACAATCACACAATCACACAATCACACAATCACTCAATCACACAATAACACACTCACACAATCACACAGTCACAATCACACAGTCACAATCACACAATCACGGTCACACAATCACGATCACACAATCACGGTCACACAATCACGGTCACTCAATCACGGTCACACAATCACGATCACACAATTACGATCACACAATCACAATCACGCAATCACACAGTCACACAATCACACAATCACACAATCACACAATCACACAATCACACAATCACACAATCACACAATCACACAATCACACAATCACACAATCACACAATCACACAATCACACAATCACAATCACACAATCACAATCACACAATCACGATCACACAATCACAATCACACAATCACACAATCACAATCACACAATCACGATCACACAATCACAATCACACAATCACAATCACACAATCACAATCACACAATCGCAATCACACAATCACAATCACGATCACAAAATCACGATCACACAATCACGATCACACAATCACAATCACACAATCACAATCACAATCACACAATCACAATCACACAATCACAATCACACAATCACAATCACACAATCACAATCACACAATCACAATCACACAATCACAATCACACAATCACAATCACACAATCACAATCACACAATCACAATCACACAATCACAATCACACAATCACAATCACACAATCACAATCACACAATCACAATCACACAATCACACAATCATACAATCACACAATCTCCCAATCACACAATCACGCAATCACAATCACACAATCACAATCACACAATCACACAATCACACAATCTCACAATCACACAATCACACAATCACACAATCACACAATCACACAATCACACAATCACAATCACACAATCACAATCACACAATCACACAGTCCCACAATCACACAGTCACACAATCACACAATCACACAATCACACAATCACACAATCACACAATCACACAATCACACAATCACACAATCACACAATCACACAATCACACAATCACACAATCACACAACCACACAATCACACAGTCACAAACACACAATCACAATCACACAATCACAATCTCACAAACACAATCACACAATCACAATTACACAATCACAATCACACAATTACGAACACAATCACGGTCACACAATCACAGTCACACAATCACACAATCACACAATCACAATCACGCAATCACACAATCACGATCACACAATCACCATCACACAATCACGATCGCACAACCACACAATCACGCAATCACACAATCACACAATCACACAATCACACAATCACACAATCACAATCACACAGTCACACAATCACACAGTCACAATCACGCAATCACACAATCACGATTACACAATCACGATCACACAATCACAATCACACAATCACAACCACACAATCACAATCACACAATCACAATCACACAATCACAATCACACAATCACAATCACACAATCACAATCACACAATCACAATCACACAATCACAATCACACAATCACAATCACACAATCACAATCACACAATCACAATCACACAATCACAATCACACAATCACAATCACACAATCACAATCACACAATCACAATCACACAGTCACAATCACGCAATCACACAATCACGATTACACAATCACGATCACACAATCACAATCACACAATCACACAGTCACACAATCACAAAGTCACACAATCACACAATCACAATCACGCAATCACACAATCACGATCACACAATCACGGTCACACAATCACGGTCACACAATGACGGTCACACAATCACACAATCACACAATCACACAAACACACAATCACACAATCACTCAATCACACAATAACACACTCACACAATCACACAGTCACAATCACACAGTCACAATCATACAATCACGGTCACACAATCACGGTCACACAATAACGGTCACTCAGTCACACATTCACACAATCGCACAATCACACAATCACGATCACACAATCACGGTCACACAATCACGATCACACAATCACAATTACACAATCACACAATCACACAATCACGCAATCACACAATCACGCAATCATACAACCACACAAGCACACAATCACACTATCACACAATCACACAATCACACAATCACACAATCACACAGTCACACAATCACACAATCACACAATCACACAATCACACAATCACACAATCACACAATCACAAATTCACACTGTCACACAATCACACAATCACACAATCACACAATCACACAATCACACAATCACACAATCACACAACCACACAATCACAGAATCACACAATCAAACAATCACACACTCACACAATCACACAATCACAATTACACAATCACAATTACACAATCACACAATCACACAATCACACAATCACACAATCACACAATCACACAATCACACAATCACACAATCACACAATCACACAATCACACAATCACACAATCACACAATCACACAATCACACAACCACACACTCACACTGTCACACAATCACAATCACACAATCACAATTACACAATCACACAATCACACAATCACGCAATCACACAATCACGCAATCATACAATCACACAAGCACACAATCACAATCACGCAATCACACAATCACGATCACACAATTACGAACACAATCACGGTCACACAATCACAGTCACACAATCACACAATCACACAATCACAATCACGCAATCACACAATCACGATCACACAATCACCATCACACAATCACGATCGCACAACCACACAATCACACAATCACACAATCGCACAATCACACAATCACACAATCACACAATCACACAATCACACAATCACACAATCACACAATCACACAATCACACAATCACACAATCACACAATCACACAATCACACAATCACACAATCACACAATCACACAATCACACAATCACACAATCACACAATCACACAATCACACAATCACACAATCACACAATCACACAATCACACAATCACAAATTCACACTGTCACACAATCACACAATCACACAATCACACAATCACACAATCACACAACCACACAATCACAGAATCACACAATCAAACAATCACACACTCACACAATCACACAATCACAATTACACAATCACAATTACACAATCACACAATCACACAATCACACAATCACACAATCACACAATCACACAATCACACAATCACACAATCACACACTCACACTGTCACACAATCACAATCACACAATCACAATTACACAATCACACAATCAAACAATCACGCAATCACACAATCACGCAATCATACAATCACACAAGCACACAATCACAATCACGCAATCACACAATCACGATCACACAATTACGAACACAATCACGGTCACACAATCACAGTCACACAATCACACAATCACACAATCACAATCACGCAATCACACAATCACGATCACACAATCACCATCACACAATCACGATCGCACAACCACACAATCACACAATCACACAATCGCACAATCACACAATCGCACAATCACACAATCACACAATCACACAATCACGCAATCACGCAATCACACAATCACACAATCACACAATCACACAATCACACAATCACACAATCACACAATCACACAATCACACAATCACACAATCACACAATCACACAATCACACAATCACACAACCACACAATCACAATTACACAATCACAATTACACAATCACACAATCACACAATCACACAATCACACAATCACACAATCACACAATCACACAATCACACAATCACACAATCACACACTCACACTGTCACACAATCACAATCACACAATCACAATTACACAATCACACAATCACACAATCACGCAATCACACAATCACGCAATCATACAATCACACAAGCACACAATCACAATCACGCAATCACACAATCACGATCACACAATTACGAACACAATCACGGTCACACAATCACAGTCACACAATCACACAATCACACAATCACAATCACGCAATCACACAATCACGATCACACAATCACCATCACACAATCACGATCGCACAACCACACAATCACACGATCACACAATCGCACAATCACACAATCACACAATCACATAATCACACAATCACACAATCACGCAATCACACAATCACACAATCACACAATCACACAATCACACAATCGCATAATCACACAATCACACAATCACACAATTACACAATCACACACTCACACAATCACACAGTCACAATCACACAATCACTATCACACAATCACACAATCACAATCACACAATCACAATCACACAATCACAATCACACAATCACAATCACACAATCACAATCACACAATCACAATCACACAATCACAATCACAAAATCACAATCACACAATCACAATCACACAATCACAATCACACAATCACAATCACACAATCACAATCACACAATCACAATCACACAATCACAATCACACAATCACAATCACAATCACACAATCACACAATCACACAATCACACAATCACACAATCACACAATCACAATCACACAATCACAATCACACAATCACAATCACACAATCACAATCACAATCACACAATCACACAATCACACAATCACACAATCACACAAAGACACAATCACACAATCACACAATCACACAACCACACAATCACACAATCACAATCACACAATCACAATCACACAATCACAATCACACAATCACAATCACACAATCACAATCACACAATCACAATCACAAAATCACAATCACACAATCACAATCACACAATCACAATCACACAATCACAATCACACAATCACAATCACACAATCACAGTCACACAATCACACAATCACACAATCACACAATCACACAATCACAATCACACAATCACACAATCACACAACCACACAATCACATTCACACAATCACAATCACACAATCACAATTACACAATCACAATTACACAATCACGCAATCTTACAATCACACAATCACACAATCACACGATCACACAATCACACAATCACACAATCACACAAACACGCAATCACACCATCACGATTACACAACCACGATCACACAATCACAATCACACAATCACACAGTCACACAATCACACAGTCACACAATCACACAATCACAATCACGCAATCACACAATCACGATCACACAATCACGATCACACAATCACGATCGCACAACCACACAATCACACAACCACACAATCACACAATCACACAATCACACAATCGCACAGTCACACAATCACACAATCACACAATCACACAATCACACAATAACACACTCACAATCACACAATCACAATCACACAATCACAGTCACACAATCGCAATCACACAATCACAATCACGATCACAAAATCACGATCACACAATCACGATCACACAATCACACAATCACTCAATCACACAATAACACACTCACACAATCACGCAGTCACAATCACACAGTCACAATCAGACAATCACGGTCACACAATAACGGTCACTCAATCACACATTCACACAATCACACAATCACACAATCACGATCACACAATCACGGTCACACAATCACGATCACACAATCACGATCACACAATCACGATCACACAATTACGATCACACAATCACGGTCACACAATCACACAATCACACAATCACACAATCACACAATCACACAATCACACAATCACACAATCACACAATCATACAATCACACAACCACACAATCACACAATCACACAATCATACACTCACACAATCACACAGTCACAATCACACAATCACAATCACACAATCACAATCACACAATCGCAATCACACAATCACAATCACGATCACAAAATCACGATCACACAATCACGATCACACAATCACGGTCACACAATCACGGTCACACAATCACGGTCACACAATCACGGTCACTCAATCACGGTCACACAATCACGGTCACACAATCACGGTCACACAATCACGGCCACACAATGACGGTCACACAATCACACAATCAGACAATCACACAATCACACAATCACACAATCACACAATCACACAACCACACAGTCACACAATCACACAATCATACACTCACACAATCACACAGTCACAATCACACAATCACAATCACACAATCACAATCACACAATCACAATCACACAATCACAATCACACAATCACAATCACACAATCACAATCACACAATCACAATCACACAATCACAATCACACAATCACAATCACACAATCACAATCACACAATCACAATCACACAATCACAATCACACAATCACAATCACACAATCACAATCACACAATCACAATCACACAATCACAATCACACAATGACAATCACACAATGACAATCACACAATCACAATCACACAATCACAATCACACAATCACAATCACACAATCACAATCACACAATCACAATCACACAATCACAATCACACAATCACAATCACACAATCACAATCACACAATCACAATCACACAATCACAATCACACAATCACAATCACACAATCACAATCACACAATGACAATCACACAATGACAATCACACAATGACAATCACACAATCACAATCACACAATCACAATCACACAATCACAATCACACAATCACAATCACACAATCACAATCACACAATCACAATCACACAATCACAATCACACAATCACAATCACACAATCACAATCACACAATCACAATCACACAATCACAATCACACAATCACAATCACACAATCACAATCACACAATCACAATCACACAATCACACAATCACAATCACACAATCACACAATCACCTAACCGCACAATCACACAATCACACAATCACAATCACACAATCACAATTACACAATCACAATTACACAATCACAATTACACAATCACACAGTCACACAATCACACAATCACAATCACGCAATCACACAATCACGATTACACAATCACGATCACACAATCACAATCACACAATCACAATCACACAATCACAATCACACAATCACAATCACACAATCACAATCACACAATCACAATCACACAATCACAATCACACAATCACAATCACACAATCACAATCACACAATCACAATCACACAATCACAATCACACAATCACAATCACACAATCACAATCACACAATCACAATCACACAATCACAATCACACAATCACAATCACACAATCACAATCACACAATCACAATCACACAATCACAATCACACAATCACAATCACACAATCACAATCACACAATCACAATCACACAATCACAATCACACAATCACAATCACACAATCACAATCACACAATCACAATCACACAATCACAATCACACAATCACAATCACACAATCACAATCACACAATCACAATCACACAATCACAATCACACAATCACAATCACAATCACACAATCACAATCACACAATCACAATCACACAATCACAATCACACAATCACAATCACACAATCACAATCACACAATCACAATCACACAATCACAATCACACAATCACAATCACACAATCACAATCACACAATCACAATCACACAATCACAATCACACAATCACAATCACACAATCACAATCACACAATCACAATCACACAATCACAATCACACAATCACAATCACACAATCACAATCACACAATCACAATCACACAATCACAATCACACAATCACAATCACACAATCACAATCACACAATCACAATCACACAATCACAATCACACAATCACAATCACACAATCACAATCACACAATCACAATCACACAATCACAATCACACAATCACAATCACACAATCACAATCACACAATCACAATCACACAATCACAATCACACAATCACAATCACACAATCACAATCACACAATCACAATCACACAATCACAATCACACAATCACAATCACACAATCACAATCACACAATCACAATCACACAATCACAATCACACAATCACAATCACACAATCACAATCACACAATCACAATCACACAATCACAATCACACAATCACAATCACACAATCACAATCACACAATCACAATCACACAATCACAATCACACAATCACAATCACACAATCACAATCACACAATCACAATCACACAATCACAATCACACAATCACAATCACACAATCACAATCACACAATCACAATCACACAATCACAATCACACAATCACAATCACACAATCACAATCACACAATCACAATCACACAATCACAATCACACAATCACAATCACACAATCACAATCACACAATCACAATCACACAATCACAATCACACAATCACAATCACACAATCACAATCACACAATCACAATCACACAATCACAATCACACAATCACAATCACACAATCACAATCACACAATCACAATCACACAATCACAATCACACAATCACAATCACACAATCACAATCACACAATCACAATCACACAATCACAATCACACAATCACAATCACACAATCACAATCACACAATCACAATCACACAATCACAATCACACAATCACAATCACACAATCACAATCACACAATCACAATCACACAATCACAATCACACAATCACAATCACACAATCACAATCACACAATCACAATCACACAATCACAATCACACAATCACAATCACACAATCACAATCACACAATCACAATCACACAATCACAATCACACAATCACAATCACACAATCACAATCACACAATCACAATCACACAATCACAATCACACAATCACAATCACACAATCACAATCACACAATCACAATCACACAATCACAATCACACAACCACAATCACACAATCACAATCACACAATCACAATCACACAATCACAATCACACAATCACAATCACACAATCACAATCACACAATCACAATCACACAATCACAATCACACAATCACAATCACACAATCACAATCACACAATCACAATCACACAATCACAATCACACAATCACAATCACACAATCACAATCACACAATCACAATCACACAATCACACAATCACAATCACACAATCACACAATCACCTAACCACACAATCACACAATCACACAATCACAATCACACAATCACACAATCACCTAACCACACAATCACACAATCACACAATCACAATCACACAATCACAATTACACAATCACAATTACACAATCACACAGTCACACAATCACACAATCACAATCACGTAATCACACAATCACACAAACACACAGTCACACAATCACAACGTCACACAATCACACAATCACAGTCACGCAATCACACAATCACGATCACACAATCACAATTACACAATCACACAATCACACAATCACACAATCACAATCACACAATCACACAGTCACACAATCACACAATCACCCAATCACACAATCACACAATCACACAATCACACAATCACACAATCACACAATCACGATCACACAATCACGGTCACACAATCACGATCACACAATCACGATCACACAATCACGGTCACACAATCACGTTCACACAGTCACACAGTCACACAATCACGCAGTCACACAATCACACAGTCACACAATCACACAATCACACAATCACACAATCACACAATCACGCAATCACACAATCACGATTACACAATCACGATCACACAATCACAATCACACAATCACACAGTCACACAATCACACAGTCACACAATCACACAATCACGATCACACAATCACGATCACATAATCATGGTCACACAATCACGGTCACACAATCACGGTCACACAATCACGGTCACTCAATCACGGTCACACAATCACGGTCACACAATCACGTTCACACAATGACGGTCACACAATCACACAAACACACAATCACACAATCACTCAATCACACAATAACACACTCACACAATCACACAGTCACAATCACACAGTCACAATCACACAATCACGGTCACATAATAACGGTCACTCAATCACATATTCACACAATCACACATTCACACAATCACACATTCACACAATCACACAATCACACAATCACGATCACACAATCACGGTCACACAATCACGATCACACAATCACGACCACACAATTACGATCACACAATCACGGTCACACAATCACAGTCACACAATCACACAATCACACAATCACACAATCACACAATCACACAATCACACAATCACAAAATCACACAATCACACAATCACACAATCACACAATCACACAATCACACAATCACACAATCACACAATCACACAATCACACAATCACACCATCACACAATCACACAATCACACAATCACACAATCACACAATCACACAATCACACAATCACACAATCACACAATCACACAATCACACAATCACAATCACACAATCACAATTACACAATCACACAATCACACAATCACGCAATCACACAATCACGCAATCATACAATTACACTAGCACACAATCACAATCACGCAATCACACAACCACGATCACACAATCACGATCACACAATCACGATCACACAATCACGATCACACAATCACGGTCACACAATCACGGTCACTCAATCACGGTCACACAATCACGGTCACACAATCACGGTCACACAATCACGGTCACACAATCACGGTCACACAATCACGGTCACACAATCACCGTCACACAATCACGCAGTCACACAATTACACAGTCACACAATCACACAATCACACAATCACACAATCACTCAATCACACAATAACACACTCACACAATCACACAGTCACAATCACACAGTCACAATCACACAATCACGGTCACACAATCACGATCACACAATCACGGTCACACAATCACGGTCACTCAATCACGGTCACACAATCACGATCACACAATTACGATCACACAATCACAATCACGCAATCACACAGTCACACAATCACACAATCACACAATCACACAATCACACAATCACACAATCACACAATCACACAATCACACAATCACACAATCACACAATCACACAATCACAATCACACAATCACAATCACACAATCACGATCACACAATCACAATCACACAATCACACAATCACAATCACACAATCACGATCACACAATCACAATCACACAATCACAATCACACAATCACAATCACACAATCGCAATCACACAATCACAATCACGATCACAAAATCACGATCACACAATCACCATCACACAATCACAATCACACAATCACAATCACAATCACACAATCACAATCACACAATCACAATCACACAATCACAATCACACAATCACAATCACACAATCACAATCACACAATCACAATCACACAATCACAATCACACAATCACAATCACACAATCACAATCACACAATCACAATCACACAATCACAATCACACAATCACAATCACACAATCACAATCACACAATCACAATCACACAATCACACAATCATACAATCACACAATCTCCCAATCACACAATCACGCAATCACAATCACACAATCACAATCACACAATCACACAATCACACAATCTCACAATCACACAATCACACAATCACACAATCACACAATCACACAATCACACAATCACAATCACACAATCACAATCACACAATCACACAGTCCCACAATCACACAGTCACACAATCACACAATCACGATCACACAATCACGATCACAGAGTCACGATCACACAATCACGATCACACAATCACGGTCACACAATCACGGTCACACAATCACGGTCACACAATCACGGTCACTCAATCACGGTCACACAATCACAAAATCACACAATCACACAATAACACAATCACACAATCACACAATCACACAATCACACAATCACACAATCACTCAATCACACAGTAACACACTGACACAATCACAGAATCACACAATCACACAATCACTCAATCACACAATCACACAATCACACAATCACACAATCACAATCACACAATCACACAATCACACAATCACAATCACACAATCACAATCACACAATCACAATCACACAATCACAATCACACAATCACAATCACACAATCACGATCACACAATAACGGTCATACAATCACGGCCACACAATGACGGTCACACAATCACACAATCACACAATCACACAATCACACAAACACACAATCACACAATCACTCAATCACACAATAACACACTCACACAATCACACAGTCGCAATCACACAGTCACAATCAGACAATCACGGTCACACAATAACGGTCACTCAATCACACAATCACACAATCACGATCACACAATCACGGTCACACAATCACAATCACACAATCACGATCACACAATTACGATCACACAATCACGGTCACACAATCACACAATCACACAATCACACAATCACACAATCACACAATCACACAATCACACACTCACACAATCACACAGTCGCAATCACACAGTCACAATCACACAATCACAATCACACAATCACAATCACACAATCACAATCACACAATCACAATCACACAATCACAATCACACAATCACAATCACACAATCACAATCACACAATCACAATCACACAATCACAATCACACAATCACAATCACACAATCACAATCACACAATCACACAATCACACAATCACACAATCACACAATCACAATCACACAATCACAATCACACAATCACAATCACACAATCACAATCACACAATCACAATCACACAATCACAATCACACAATCACAATCACACAATCACAATCACACAATCACAATCACACAATCACAATCACACAATCACAATCACACAATCACAATCACACAATCACAATCACACAATCACAATCACACAATCACAATCACACAATCACAATGACACAATCACAATCACACAATCACAATCACACAATCACAATCACACAATCACAATCACACAATCACAATCACACAATCACAATCACACAATCACAATCACACAATCACAATCACACAATCACAATCACACAATCACAATCACACAATCACAATCACACAATCACAATCACACAATCACAATCACACAATCACAATCACACAGTCACACAATCACCCAATCACACAATCACACAATCACACAATCACACAATCACACAATCACACAATCACACAATCACACAATCACGCAATCACACAATCACACAATCACACAATCACACAATCACACAATCACAATCACACAGTCACACAATCACACAGTCACAATCACGCAATCACACAATCACGATTACACAATCACGATCACACAATCACAATCACACAATCACAATCACACAATCACAATCACACAATCACAATCACACAATCACAATCACACAATCACAATCACACAATCACAATCACACAATCACAATCACACAATCACAATCACACAATCACAATCACACAATCACAATCACACAATCACAATCACACAATCACAATCACACAATCACAATCACACAATCACAATCACACAGTCACAATCACGCAATCACACAATCACGATTACACAATCACGATCACACAATCACAATCACACAATCACACAGTCACACAATCACAAAGTCACACAATCACACAATCACAATCACGCAATCACACAATCACGATCACACAATCACGGTCACACAATCACGGTCACACAATGACGGTCACACAATCACACAATCACACAATCACACAAACACACAATCACACAATCACTCAATCACACAATAACACACTCACACAATCACACAGTCACAATCACACAGTCACAATCATACAATCACGGTCACACAATCACGGTCACACAATAACGGTCACTCAGTCACACATTCACACAATCGCACAATCACACAATCACGATCACACAATCACGGTCACACAATCACGATCACACAATCACAATTACACAATCACACAATCACACAATCACGCAATCACACAATCACGCAATCATACAATCACACAAGCACACAATCACACTATCACACAATCACACAATCACACAATCACACAATCACACAGTCACACAATCACACAATCACACAATCACACAATCACACAATCACACAATCACACAATCACACAATCACAAATTCACACTGTCACACAATCACACAATCACACAATCACACAATCACACAATCACACAATCACACAATCACACAACCACACAATCACAGAATCACACAATCAAACAATCACACACTCACACAATCACACAATCACAATTACACAATCACAATTACACAATCACAATCACACAATCACAATCACACAATCACAATCACACAATCACAATCACACAATCACAATCACACAATCACAATCACACAATCACAATCACACAATCACAATCACACAATCACAATCACACAATCACAATCACACAATCACAATCACACAATCACAATCACACAATCACAATCACACAATCACAATCACACAATCACAATCACACAATCACAATCACACAATCACAATCACACAATCACAATCACACAATCACAATCACACAATCACAATCACACAATCACAATCACACAATCACAATCACACAATCACAATCACACAATCACAATCACACAATCACAATCACACAATCACAATCACACAATCACAATCACACAATCACAATCACACAATCACAATCACACAATCACAATCACACAATGACAATCACACAATGACAATCACACAATCACAATCACACAATCACAATCACACAATCACAATCACACAATCACAATCACACAACCACAATCACACAATCACAATCACACAATCACAATCACACAATCACAATCACACAATCACAATCACACAATCACAATCACACAATCACAATCACACAATCACAATCACACAATCACAATCACACAATCACAATCACACAATCACACAATCACAATCACACAATCACCTAACCACACAATCACACAATCACACAATCACAATCACACAATCACACAATCACCTAACCACACAATCACACAATCACACAATCACAATCACACAATCACACAATCACGATCACACAATCACGGTCACACAATCACGATCACACAATCACGATCACACAATCACGATCACACAATCACGATCACACAATCACGGTCACACAATCACGGTCACACAGTCACACAGTCACACAATCACGCAGTCACACAATCACACAGTCACACAATCACACAATCACACAATCACACAATCACACAATCACGCAATCACACAATCACGATTACACAATCACGATCACACAATCACAATCACACAATCACACAGTCACACAATCACACAGTCACACAATCACACAATCACGATCACACAATCACGATCACATAATCATGGTCACACAATCACGGTCACACAATCACGGTCACACAATCACGGTCACTCAATCACGGTCACACAATCACGGTCACGCAATCACGTTCACACAATGACGGTCACACAATCACACAAACACACAATCACACAATCACTCAATCACACAATAACACACTCACACAATCACACAGTCACAATCACACAGTCACAATCACACAATCACGGTCACATAATAACGGTCACTCAATCACATATTCACACAATCACACATTCACACAATCACACATTCACACAATCACACAATCACACAATCACGATCACACAATCACGGTCACACAATCACGATCACACAATCACGACCACACAATTACGATCACACAATCACGGTCACACAATCACAGTCACACAATCACACAATCACACAATCACACAATCACACAATCACACAATCACACAATCACACAATCACAAAATCACACAATCACACAATCACACAATCACACAATCACACAATCACACAATCACACAATCACACAATCACACAATCACACAATCACACCATCACACAATCACACAATCACACAATCACACAATCACACAATCACACAATCACACAATCACACAATCACACAATCACACAATCACACAATCACAATCACACAATCACAATTACACAATCACACAATCACACAATCACGCAATCACACAATCACGCAATCATACAATTACACTAGCACACAATCACAATCACGCAATCACACAACCACGATCACACAATCACGATCACACAATCACGATCACACAATCACGATCACACAATCACGGTCACACAATCACGGTCACTCAATCACGGTCACACAATCACGGTCACACAATCACGGTCACACAATCACGGTCACACAATCACGGTCACACAATCACGGTCACACAATCACCGTCACACAATCACGCAGTCACACAATTACACAGTCACACAATCACACAATCACACAATCACACAATCACTCAATCACACAATAACACACTCACACAATCACACAGTCACAATCACACAGTCACAATCACACAATCACGGTCACACAATCACGATCACACAATCACGGTCACACAATCACGGTCACTCAATCACGGTCACACAATCACGATCACACAATTACGATCACACAATCACAATCACGCAATCACACAGTCACACAATCACACAATCACACAATCACACAATCACACAATCACACAATCACACAATCACACAATCACACAATCACACAATCACACAATCACAATCACACAATCACAATCACACAATCACGATCACACAATCACAATCACACAATCACACAATCACAATCACACAATCACGATCACACAATCACAATCACACAATCACAATCACACAATCACAATCACACAATCGCAATCACACAATCACAATCACGATCACAAAATCACGATCACACAATCACCATCACACAATCACAATCACACAATCACAATCACAATCACACAATCACAATCACACAATCACAATCACACAATCACAATCACACAATCACAATCACACAATCACAATCACACAATCACAATCACACAATCACAATCACACAATCACAATCACACAATCACAATCACACAATCACAATCACACAATCACAATCACACAATCACAATCACACAATCACAATCACACAATCACACAATCATACAATCACACAATCTCCCAATCACACAATCACGCAATCACAATCACACAATCACAATCACACAATCACACAATCACACAATCTCACAATCACACAATCACACAATCACACAATCACACAATCACACAATCACAATCACACAATCACAATCACACAATCACACAGTCCCACAATCACACAGTCACACAATCACACAATCACGATCACACAATCACGATCACAGAGTCACGATCACACAATCACGATCACACAATCACGGTCACACAATCACGGTCACACAATCACGGTCACACAATCACGGTCACTCAATCACGGTCACACAATCACGGTCACACAATCACGGTCACACAAGAACGGTCACACAATCACAAAATCACACAATCACACAATAACACAATCACACAATCACACAATCACACAATCACACAATCACACAATCACTCAATCACACAGTAACACACTGACACAATCACAGAATCACACAATCACACAATCACTCAATCACACAATCACACAATCACACAATCACACAATCACAATCACACAATCACACAATCACACAATCACAATCACACAATCACAATCACACAATCACAATCACACAATCACAATCACACAATCACGATCACACAATAACGGTCATACAATCACGGCCACACAATGACGGTCACACAATCACACAATCACACAATCACACAATCACACAAACACACAATCACACAATCACTCAATCACACAATAACACACTCACACAATCACACAGTCGCAATCACACAGTCACAATCAGACAATCACGGTCACACAATAACGGTCACTCAATCACACAATCACACAATCACGATCACACAATCACGGTCACACAATCACAATCACACAATCACGATCACACAATTACGATCACACAATCACGGTCACACAATCACACAATCACACAATCACACAATCACACAATCACACAATCACACAATCACACACTCACACAATCACACAGTCGCAATCACACAGTCACAATCACACAATCACAATCACACAATCACAATCACACAATCACAATCACACAATCACAATCACACAATCACAATCACACAATCACAATCACACAATCACAATCACACAATCACAATCACACAATCACAATCACACAATCACAATCACACAATCACAATCACACAATCACACAATCACACAATCACACAATCACACAATCACAATCACACAATCACAATCACACAATCACAATCACACAATCACAATCACACAATCACAATCACACAATCACAATCACACAATCACAATCACACAATCACAATCACACAATCACAATCACACAATCACAATCACACAATCACAATCACACAATCACAATCACACAATCACAATCACACAATCACAATCACACAATCACAATCACACAATCACAATCACACAATCACAATCACACAATCACAATCACACAATCACAATCACACAATCACAATCACACAATCACAATCACACAATCACAATCACACAATCACAATCACACAATCACAATCACACAATCACAATCACACAAGCACACAATCACACAATCACACAATCACACAATCACACAATCACACAATCACACAATCACACAGTCACACAATCACACAATCGCACAATCACACAATCACACAATCACACAATCACACAATCACACAATCACACAATCACACAATCACGCAATCACACAATCACACAATCACACAATCACACAATCACACAATCACAATCACACAGTCACACAATCACACAGTCACAATCACGCAATCACACAATCACGATTACACAATCACGATCACACAATCACAATCACACAATCACAATCACACAATCACAATCACACAATCACAATCACACAATCACAATCACACAATCACAATCACACAATCACAATCACACAATCACAATCACACAATCACAATCACACAATCACAATCACACAATCACAATCACACAATCACAATCACACAATCACAATCACATAATCACAATCACACAATCACAATCACACAGTCACAATCACGCAATCACACAATCACGATTACACAATCACGATCACACAATCACAATCACACAATCACACAGTCACACAATCACAAAGTCACACAATCACACAATCACAATCACGCAATCACACAATCACGATCACACAATCACGGTCACACAATCACGGTCACACAATGACGGTCACACAATCACACAATCACACAATCACACAAACACACAATCACACAATCACTCAATCACACAATAACACACTCACACAATCACACAGTCACAATCACACAGTCACAATCATACAATCACGGTCACACAATCACGGTCACACAATAACGGTCACTCAGTCACACATTCACACAATCGCACAATCACACAATCACGATCACACAATCACGGTCACACAATCACGATCACACAATCACAATTACACAATCACACAATCACACAATCACGCAATCACACAATCACGCAATCATACAATCACACAAGCACACAATCACACTATCACACAATCACACAATCACACAATCACACAATCACACAGTCACACAATCACACAATCACACAATCACACAATCACACAATCACACAATCACACAATCACACAATCACAAATTCACACTGCCACACAATCACACAATCACACAATCACACAATCACACAATCACACAATCACACAATCACACAACCACACAATCACAGAATCACACAATCAAACAATCACACACTCACACAATCACACAATCACAATTACACAATCACAATTACACAATCACACAATCACACAATCACACAATCACACAATCACACAATCACACAATCACACAATCACACAATCACACAATCACACAATCACACAATCACACAATCACACAATCACACAACCACACACTCACACTGTCACACAATCACAATCACACAATCACAATTACACAATCACACAATCACACAATCACGCAATCACACAATCACGCAATCATACAATCACACAAGCACACAATCACAATCACGCAATCACACAATCACGATCACACAATTACGAACACAATCACGGTCACACAATCACAGTCACACAATCACACAATCACACAATCACAATCACGCAATCACACAATCACGATCACACAATCACCATCACACAATCACGATCGCACAACCACACAATCACACAATCACACAATCGCACAATCACACAATCACACAATCACACAATCACACAATCACACAATCACACAATCACACAATCACACAATCACACAATCACGCAATCACACAATCACACAATCACACAATCACACAATCACACAATCACACAATCACACAATCACACAATCACACAATCACACAATCACACAATCACACAATCACACAATCACACAATCACGCAATCACACAATCACACAATCACACAATCACACAATCACACAATCACAATCACACAGTCACACAATCACACAGTCACAATCACGCAATCACACAATCACGATTACACAATCACGATCACACAATCACAATCACACAATCACAACCACACAATCACAATCACACAATCACTATCACACAATCACAATCACACAATCACAATCACACAATCACAATCACACAATCACAATCACACAATCACAATCACACAATCACAATCACACAATCACAATCACACAATCACAATCACACAATCACAATCACACAATCACAATCACACAATCACAATCACACAATCACAATCACACAGTCACAATCACGCAATCACACAATCACGATTACACAATCACGATCACACAATCACAATCACACAATCACACAGTCACACAATCACAAAGTCACACAATCACACAATCACAATCACGCAATCACACAATCACGATCACACAATCACGGTCACACAATCACGGTCACACAATCACGGTCACACAATCACACAATCACACAATCACACAAACACACAATCACACAATCACTCAATCACACAATAACACACTCACACAATCACACAGTCACAATCACACAGTCACAATCATACAATCACGGTCACACAATCACGGTCACACAATAACGGTCACTCAGTCACACATTCACACAATCGCACAATCACACAATCACGATCACACAATCACGGTCACACAATCACGATCACACAATCACAATTACACAATCACACAATCACACAATCACGCAATCACACAATCACGCAATCATACAACCACACAAGCACACAATCACACTATCACACAATCACACAATCACACAATCACACAATCACACAGTCACACAATCACACAATCACACAATCACACAATCACACAATCACACAATCACACAATCACAAATTCACACTGTCACACAATCACACAATCACACAATCACATAATCACACAATCACACAATCACACAATCACACAACCACACAATCACAGAATCACACAATCAAACAATCACACACTCACACAATCACACAATCACAATTACACAATCACAATTACACAATCACACAATCACACAATCACACAATCACACAATCACACAATCACACAATCACACAATCACACAATCACACAATCACACAATCACACAATCACACAATCACACAACCACACACTCACACTGTCACACAATCACAATCACACAATCACAATTACACAATCACACAATCACACAATCGCGCAATCACACAATCACGCAATCATACAATCACACAAGCACACAATCACAATCACGCAATCACACAATCACGATCACACAATTACGAACACAATCACGGTCACACAATCACAGTCACACAATCACACAATCACACAATCACAATCACGCAATCACACAATCACGATCACACAATCACCATCACACAATCACGATCGCACAACCACACAATCACACAATCACACAATCGCACAATCACACAATCACACAATCACACAATCACACAATCACACAATCACACAATCACACAATCACACAATCACACAATCACACAATCACACAATCACACAATCACACAATCACACAATCACACAATCACACAATCACACAATCACACAATCACACAATCACACAATCACACAATCACAGAATCACACAACCACACAATCACACAGTCACAAACACACAATCACAATCACACAATCACAATCTCACAAACACAATCACACAATCACAATTACACAATCACAATCACACAATCACACAATCACACAATCACACAATCACACAATCACGCAATCACACAATCACACAATCACAATCACACAGTCACACAATCACACAGTCACAATCACGCAATCACACAATCACGATTACACAATCACGATCACACAATCACAATCACACAATCACAACCACACAATCACAATCACACAATCACAATCACACAATCACAATCACACAATCACAATCACACAATCACAATCACACAATCACAATCACACAATCACAATCACACAATCACAATCACACAATCACAATCACACAATCACAATCACACAATCACAATCACACAATCACAATCACACAATCACAATCACACAATCACAATCACACAGTCACAATCACGCAATCACACAATCACGATTACACAATCACGATCACACAATCACAATCACACAATCACACAGTCACACAATCACAAAGTCACACAATCACACAATCACAATCACGCAATCACACAATCACGATCACACAATCACGGTCACACAATCACGGTCACACAATGACGGTCACACAATCACACAATCACACAATCACACAAACACACAATCACACAATCACTCAATCACACAATAACACACTCACACAATCACACAGTCACAATCACACAGTCACAATCATACAATCACGGTCACACAATCACGGTCACACAATAACGGTCACTCAGTCACACATTCACACAATCGCACAATCACACAATCACGATCACACAATCACGGTCACACAATCACGATCACACAATCACAATTACACAATCACACAATCACACAATCACGCAATCACACAATCACGCAATCATACAACCACACAAGCACACAATCACACTATCACACAATCACACAATCACACAATCACACAATCACACAGTCACACAATCACACAATCACACAATCACACAATCACACAATCACACAATCACACAATCACAAATTCACACTGTCACACAATCACACAATCACACAATCACACAATCACACAATCACACAATCACACAATCACACAATCACAAATTCACACTGTCACACAATCACACAATCACACAATCACACAATCACACAATCACACAATCACACAATCACAATTACACAATCACACAATCACACAATCACACAATCACACAATCACACAATCACACAATCACACAATCACACAATCACACAATCACACAATCACACAATCACACAATCACACAACCACACACTCACACTGTCACACAATCACAATCACACAATCACAATTACACAATCACACAATCACACAATCACGCAATCACACAATCACGCAATCATACAATCACACAAGCACACAATCACAATCACGCAATCACACAATCACGATCACACAATTACGAACACAATCACGGTCACACAATCACAGTCACACAATCACACAATCACACAATCACAATCACGCAATCACACAATCACGATCACACAATCACCATCACACAATCACGATCGCACAACCACACAATCACACAATCACACAATCGCACAATCACACAATCACACAATCACACAATCACACAATCACACAATCACACAATCACACAATCACACAATCACACAATCACACAATCACACAATCACACAATCACACAATCACACAATCACACAATCACACAATCACACAATCACACAATCACACAATCACACAATCACACAATCACACAATCACACAATCACACAACCACACAATCACACAGTCACAAACACACAATCACAATCACACAATCACAATCTCACAAACACAATCACACAATCACAATTACACAATCACAATCACACAATCACACAATCACACAATCACACAATCACACAATCACGCAATCACACAATCACACAATCACACAATCACACAATCACACAATCACACAATCACACAATCACACAATCACACAATCACACAATCACACAATCACACAATCACACAACCACACAATCACACAGTCACAAACACACAATCACAATCACACAATCACAATCTCACAAACACAATCACACAATCACAATTACACAATCACAATCACACAATCACAATCACACAATCACAATCACACAATCACAATCACACAATCACACAATCACACAATCACACAATCACAATCACACAGTCACACAATCACACAGTCACAATCACGCAATCACACAATCACGATTACACAATCACGATCACACAATCACAATCACACAATCACACAGTCACACAATCACAAAGTCACACAATCACACAATCACAATCACGCAATCACACAATCACGATCACACAATCACGGTCACACAATCACGGTCACACAATGACGGTCACACAATCACACAATCACACAATCACACAAACACACAATCACACAATCACTCAATCACACAATAACACACTCACACAATCACACAGTCACAATCACACAGTCACAATCATACAATCACGGTCACACAATCACGGTCACACAATAACGGTCACTCAGTCACACATTCACACAATCGCACAATCACACAATCACGATCACACAATCACGGTCACACAATCACGATCACACAATCACAATTACACAATCACACAATCACACAATCACGCAATCACACAATCACGCAATCATACAACCACACAAGCACACAATCACACTATCACACAATCACACAATCACACAATCACACAATCACACAGTCACACAATCACACAATCACACAATCACACAATCACACAATCACACAATCACACAATCACAAATTCACACTGTCACACAATCACACAATCACACAATCACACAATCACACAATCACACAATCACACAATCACACAACCACACAATCACAGAATCACACAATCAAACAATCACACACTCACACAATCACACAATCACAATTACACAATCACAATTACACAATCACACAATCACACAATCACACAATCACACAATCACACAATCACACAATCACACAATCACACAATCACACAATCACACAATCACACAATCACACAATCACACAATCACACAATCACACAATCACACAACCACACACTCACACTGTCACACAATCACAATCACACAATCACAATTACACAATCACACAATCACACAATCACGCAATCACACAATCACGCAATCATACAATCACACAAGCACACAATCACAATCACGCAATCACACAATCACGATCACACAATTACGAACACAATCACGGTCACACAATCACAGTCACACAATCACACAATCACACAATCACAATCACGCAATCACACTATCACGATCACACAATCACCATCACACAATCACGATCGCACAACCACACAATCACACAATCACACAATCGCACAATCACACAATCACACAATCACACAATCACACAATCACACAATCACACAATCACACAATCACACAATCACACAATCACACAATCACACAATCACACAATCACACAATCACACAATCACACAATCACACAATCACACAATCACACAATCACACAATCACACAATCACACAATCACAGAATCACACAACCACACAATCACACAGTCACAAACACACAATCACAATCACACAATCACAATCTCACAAACACAATCACACAATCACAATTACACAATCACAATCACACAATCACACAATCACACAAACACACAATCACACAATCACGCAATCACACAATCACACAATCACACAATCACACAATCACACAATCACACAATCACACAATCACACAATCACACAATCACACAATCACACAATCACACAATCACACAACCACACAATCACACAGTCACAAACACACAATCACAATCACACAATCACAATCTCACAAACACAATCACACAATCACAATTACACAATCACAATCACACAATTACGAACACAATCACGGTCACACAATCACCGTCACACAATCACACAATCACACAATCACAATCACGCAATCACACAATCACGATCACACAATCACCATCACACAATCACGATCGCACAACCACACAATCACGCAATCACACAATCACACAATCACACAATCACACAATCACACAATCACAATCACACAGTCACACAATCACACAGTCACAATCACGCAATCACACAATCACGATTACACAATCACGATCACACAATCACAATCACACAATCACAACCACACAATCACAATCACACAATCACAATCACACAATCACAATCACACAATCACAATCACACAATCACAATCACACAATCACAATCACGCAATCACAATCACACAATCACAATCACACAATCACAATCACACAATCACAATCACACAATCACAATCACACAATCACAATCACAATCACACAATCACAATCACACAATCACAATCACACAGTCACAATCACGCAATCACACAATCACGATTACACAATCACGATCACACAATCACAATCACACAATCACACAGTCACACAATCACAAAGTCACACAATCACACAATCACAATCACGCAATCACACAATCACGATCACACAATCACGGTCACACAATCACGGTCACACAATGACGGTCACACAATCACACAATCACACAATCACACAAACACACAATCACACAATCACTCAATCACACAATAACACACTCACACAATCACACAGTCACAATCACACAGTCACAATCATACAATCACGGTCACACAATCACGGTCACACAATAACGGTCACTCAGTCACACATTCACACAATCGCAC
>NW_027473417.1:169537-195667 GCF_050947335.1 Megachile rotundata
CACAATCACACAATCACACAATCACACAATCACACAATCACACAATCACACAATCACACAATCACACAATCACACAATCACACAATCACACAATCACTCAATCACAATCACACAATCACAATCAGACAATCACAATCACACAATCACAATCACACAATCACAATCACACAATCACAATCACACAATCACAATCACACAATCACAATCACACAATCACAATCACACAATCACAATCACACAATCACAATCACACAATCACAATCACACAATCACACAATCACACAATCACACAATCACACAATCACACAATTACACAATCACACAATCACACAATCACACAATCACACTCACACAATCACACAATCACACAATCACACAATCACACAATCACACAATCACACAATCACACAATCACACAATCACACAATCACACAATCACACAATCACACAATCACACAATCACACAATCACACAATCACACAATCACACAATCACACAATCACACAATCACACAATCACACAATCACACAATCACACAATCACACAATCACACAATCACACAATCACACAATCACACAATCACACAATCACACAATCACACAATCACACAATCACACAATCACACAATCACACAATCACACAATCACACAATCACACAATCACACAATCACACAATCACACAATCACACAATCACACAATCACACAATCACACAATCACACAATCACACAATCACACAATCACACAATCACACAATCACACAATCACACAATCACACAATCACACAATCACACAATCACACAATCACACAATCACACAATCACACAATCACACAATCACACAATCACACAATCACACAATCACAATCACACAATCACAATCACACAATCACAATCACACAATCACAATCACACAATCACAATCACACAATCACAATCACACAATCACAATCACACAATCACAATCACACAATCACAATCACACAATCACAATCACACAATCACAATCACACAATCACAATCACACAATCACAATCACACAATCACAATCACACAATCACAATCACACAATCACAATCACACAATCACAATCACACAATCACAATCACACAATCACAATCACACAATCACAATCACACAATCACAATCACACAATCACAATCACACAATCACAATCACACAATCACAATCACACAATCACAATCACACAATCACAATCACACAATCACAATCACACAATCACAATCACACAATCACAATCACACAATCACAATCACACAATCACAATCACACAATCACAATCACACAATCACAATCACACAATCACAATCACACAATCACAATCACACAATCACAATCACACAATCACAATCACACAATCACAATCACACAATCACAATCACACAATCACAATCACACAATCACAATCACACAATCACAATCACACAATCACAATCACACAATCACAATCACACAATTACAATCACACAATCACAATCACACAATCACAATCACACAATCACAATCACACAATCACAATCACACAATCACAATCACACAATCACAATCACACAATCACAATCACACAATCACAATCACACAATCACAATCACACAATCACAATCACACAATCACACAATCTCACAATCACGCAATCACACAATCACACAATCACACAATCACGCAATCACACAACCACACAATCACACAATCACTCAATCACAATCACACAATCACAATCACACAATCACAATCACACAATCACAATCGCTCAATCACAATTACACAATCACACAATCACACAATCACACAATCACACAATCACACAATCACACAATCACACAATCACACAATCACACAATCACAATCACACAATCACAATCACGCAATCACGATCACGCAATCACGAGCACGCAATCACAATCACACAATCACACAATCACACAATCACACAATCACACAATCACACAATCACACAATCACACAATCACACAATCACACAATCACACAATCACACAATCACACAATCACACAATCACACAATCACACAATCACACAATCACACAATCACAATCACACAATAACACTATCACAAAATCACAAAATCACACAATCACACAGTCACACAATCACACAATCACAATCACGCAATCACACAATCACGATCACACAATCACGATCACACAATCACAAGCACACAATCACAATCACACAATCACAATCAGACAATCACACAATCACACAATCACACAATCACACAATCACACAATCACACAATCACACAATCACACAATCTCACAATCACACAATCACACAATCACACAATCAGACAATCACAATCGCACAATCACAATTACACAATCACACAATCACACAATCACACAATCACCTAATCACACAATCACACAATCTCACAACCGCACAATCACACAAGCACACATAACTCAATCACACAATCACAAAATCACACAATCACACAATCTCACAATCACACAATCACACAATCACACAATCACGGTCACACAATCACACATTCACACAATCACGCAATCGCACAATCACACAATCACACAATCACTCAATCACAATCACACAATCACAATCACACAATCACAATCACACAATCACAATCACGCAATCACAATCACGCAATCACAATCACGCAATCACAATCACACAATCACAATCACACAATCACAATCACACAATCACAATCACACAATCACAATCACACAATCACAATCACACAATCACAATCACACAATCACAATCACACAATCACAATCACACAATCACAATCACACAATCACAATCACACAATCACAATCACACAATCACAATCACACAATCACAATCACACAATCACAATCACACAATCACAATCACACAATCACAATCACACAATCACACAATCACACAATCACAATCACACAATCACAATCACACAATCACACAATCACACAATCACACAATCTCACAATCACACAATCACACAATCACACAATCACACAATCACAATCACACAATCACAATCACACAATCACAATCACACAATCACAATCACACAATCACACAATCACACAATCACAATCACACAATCACAATCACACAATCACAATCACACAATCACAATCACACAATCACAATCACACAATCACAATCACACAATCACAATCACACAATCACAATCACACAATCACAATCACACAATCACAATCACACAATCACAATCACACAATCACAATCACACAATCACAATCACACAATCACAATCACACAATCACAATCACACAATCACAATCACACAATCACAATCACACAATCACAATCACACAATCACAATCACACAATCACAATCACACAATCACAATCACACAATCACAATCACACAATCACAATCACACAATCACAATCACACAATCACAATCACACAATCACAATCGCACAATCACAATCGCACAATCACAATCGCACAATCACAATCGCACAATCACAATCGCACAATCACAATCGCACAATCACAATCGCACAATCACAATCGCACAATCACAATCGCACAATCACAATCGCACAATCACAATCGCACAATCACAATCGCACAATCACAATCGCACAATCACAATCACACAATCACAATCACACAATCACACAATCACACAATCACACAATCACACAATCACACAATCACACAATCACACAATCACACAATCACACAATCACACAATCACACAATCACACAATCACACAATCACACAATCACACAATCACACAATCACACAATCACACAATCACACAATCACACAATCACACAATCACACAATCACACAATCACACAATCACACAATCACACAATCACACAATCACACAATCACACAATCACACAATCACACAATCACACAATCACACAATCACACAATCACACAATCACACAATCACACAATCACACAATCACACAATCACACAATCACACAATCACACAATCACACAATCACACAATCACACAATCACACAATCACACAATCACACAATCACACAATCACACAATCACACAATCACACAATCACACAATCACACAATCACACAATCACACAATCACACAATCACACAATCACACAATCACACAATCACACAATCACACAATCACACAATCACACAATCACACAATCACACAATCACACAATCACACAATCACACAATCACACAATCACACAATCACACAATCACAATCACACAATCACAATCACACAATCACAATCACACAATCACAATCACACAATCACAATCACACAATCACAATCACACAATCACAATCACACAATCACAATCACACAATCACAATCACACAATCACAATCACACAATCACAATCACACAATCACAATCACACAATCACAATCACACAATCACAATCACACAATCACAATCACACAATCACAATCACACAATCACAATCACACAATCACAATCACACAATCACAATCACACAATCACAATCACACAATCACAATCACACAATCACAATCACACAATCACAATCACACAATCACAATCACACAATCACAATCACACAATCACAATCACACAATCACAATCACACAATCACAATCACACAATCACAATCACACAATCACACAATCACACAATCACACAATCACACAATCACACAATCACACAATCACACAATCACACAATCACACAATCACACAATCACACAATCACACAATCACACAATCACACAATCACACAATCACACAATCACACAATCACACAATCACACAATCACACAATCACACAATCACACAATCACACAATCACACAATCACACAATCACACAATCACACAATCACACAATCACACAATCACACAATCACACAATCACACAATCACACAATCACACAATCACACAATCACACAATCACACAATCACACAATCACACAATCACACAATCACACAATCACACAATCACACAATCACACAATCACACAATCACACAATCACACAATCACACAATCTCACAATCACACAATCACACAATCACACAATCACACAATCACACAATCACACAATCACACAATCACACAATCACACAATCACACAATCACACAATCACACAATCACACAATCACACAATCACACAATCACACAATCACACAATCACACAATCACACAATCACACAATCACACAATCACACAATCACACAATCACACAATCACACAATCACACAATCACACAATCACACAATCACACAATCACACAATCACACAATCACAATCACACAATCACAATCACACAATCACAATCACACAATCACAATCACACAATCACAATCACACAATCACAATCACACAATCACAATCACACAATCACAATCACACAATCACAATCACACAATCACAATCACACAATCACAATCACACAATCACAATCACACAATCACAATCACACAATCACAATCACATAATCACAATCACACAATCACAATCACACAATCACAATCACACAATCACAATCACACAACCACAATCACACAATCACAATCACACAATCACAATCACACAATCACAATCACATAATCACAATCACACAATCACAATCACACAATCACGGTCATACAATCACACATTCACACAATCACGCAATCACACAATCTCACAATCACACAATCACACAATCACACAATCACACAATCACGCAATCACACAATCACACAATCACACAATCACACAATCACTCAATCACAATCACACAATCACAATCACACAATCACAATCACACAATCACAATCACACAATCACAATCATACAATCACAATCACACAATCACAATCACACAATCACAATCACACAATCACAATCACACAATCACAATCACACAATCACAATCACACAATCACACAATCACACAATCACACAATCTCACAATCACACAATCACACAATCACACAATCACAATCACACAATCACAATCACACAATCACAATCACACAATCACAATCACACAATCACAATCACACAATCACAATCACACAATCACAATCACACAATCACAATCACACAATCACAATCACACAATCACAATCACACAATCACAATCACACAATCACAATCACACAATCACAATCACACAATCACAATCACACAATCACAATCACACAATCACAATCACACAATCACAATCACACAATCACAATCACACAATCACAATCACACAATCACAATCACAAAATCACAATCACACAATCACAATCACACAATCACAATCACACAATCACAATCACACAATCACAATCACACAATCACAATCACACAATCACAATCACACAATCACAATCACACAATCACAATCACACAATCACAATCACACAATCACAATCACACAATCACAATCACACAATCACAATCACACAATCACAATCACACAATCACAATCACACAATCACAATCACACAATCACAATCACACAATCACAATCACACAATCACAATCACACAATCACAATCACACAATCACAATCACACAATCACAATCACACAATCACAATCACACAATCACAATCACACAATCACACAATCACACACTTTACACAATCTCACAATCACGCAATCACACAATCACACAATCACACAATCACGCAATCACACAACCACACAATCACACAATCACTCAATCACAATCACACAATCACAATCACACAATCACAATCACACAATCACAATCACACAATCACAATCATACAATCACAATCACACAATCACAATCACACAATCACAATCACACAATCACAATCACACAATCACACAATCACACAATCACACAATCTCACAATCACACAATCACACAATCACACAATCACACAATCACAATCACACAATCACAATCACACAATCACAATCACACAATCACGAGCACACAATCACAATCACACAATCACACAATCACACAATCACACAATCACACAATCACACAATCACACAATCACACAATCACACAATCACACAATCTCACAATCACACAATCACACAATCACACAATCACACAATCACACAATCAGACAATCACAAGCGCTCAATCACAATTACACAATCACACAATCACACAATCACACAATCACACAATCACACAATCACACAATCACACAATCACACAATCACACAATCACACAATCGCACAATCACACAATCACACAAGCACACAATCACTCAATCACACAATCACACAATCACACAATCACACAATTGCACAATAACACTATCACAAAATCACAAAATCACACAATCACACAGTCACACAATCACACAATCACAATCACGCAATCACACAATCACGATCACACAATCACGATCACACAATCACAAGCACACAATCACAATCACACAATCACAATCACACAATCACACAATCACACAATCACACAATCACACAATCACACAATCATCAATCACACAATCACGGTCACACAATCACACATTCACACAATCACACATTCACACAATCACACATTCACATAATCACACAATCACACAGTCACACAATCACACAATCACAATCACGCAATCACACAATCACACAATCACACAATCACACAATCACACAATCACACAATCACACAATCACACAATCACACAATCACACAATCACACAATCACACAATCACACAATCACACAATCACACAATCACACAATCACACAATCACACAATCACACAATCACACAATCACACAATCACACAATCACTCAATCACAATCACACAATCACACAATCACACAATCACACAATCACACAATCACACAATCACACAATCACACAATCACAATCACACAATCACAATCACACAATCACAATCACACAATCACAATCACACAATCACAATCACACAATCACAATCACACAATCACAATCACACAATCACAATCACACAATCACAATCACACAATCACAATCACACAATCACAATCACACAATCACAATCACACAATCACAATCACACAATCACAATCACACAATCACAATCACACAATCACAATCACACAATCACAATCACACAATCACAATCAGACAATCACAATCACACAATCACAATCACACAATCACAATCACACAATCACAATCACACAATCACAATCACACAATCACAATCACAAAATCACAATCACACAATCACAATCACACAATCACAATCACACAATCACAATCACACAATCACAATCACACAATCACAATCACACAATCACAATCACACAATCACAATCACACAATCACAATCACACAATCACAATCACACAATCACAATCACACAATCACAATCACACAATCACAATCACACAATCACAATCACACAATCACAATCACACAATCACAATCACACAATCACAATCACACAATCACAATCACACAATCACAATCACACAATCACAATCACACAATCACAATCACACAATCACAATCACACAATCACAATCACACAATCACAATCACACAACCACAATCACACAATCACGGTCATACAATCACACATTCACACAATCACGCAATCACACAATCTCACAATCACACAATCACACAATCACGCAATCACACAATCACGCAATCACACAATCACACAATCACACAATCACTCAATCACAATCACACAATCACAATCACACAATCACAATCACACAATCACAATCACACAATCACAATCATACAATCACAATCACACAATCACAATCACACAATCACAATCACACAATCACAATCACACAATCACACAATCACACAATCACACAATCACACAATCACACAATCTCACAATCACACAATCACACAATCACACAATCACACAATCACACAATCAGACAATCACACAATCACACAGTCACACAATCACACAATCACACAATCACACAATCAGACAATCACAATCGCACAATCACAATTACACAATCACACAATCACACAATCACACAATCACACAATCACACAATCACACAATCGCACAATCACACAATCACACAAGCACACAATCACTCAATCACACAATCACACAATCACACAATCACACAATAACACTATCACAAAATCACAAAATCACACAATCACACAGTCACACAATCACACAATCACAATCACGCAATCACACAATCACGATCACACAATCACGATCACACAATCACAAGCACACAATCACAATCACACAATCACAATCAGACAATCATACAATCACACAATCACACAATCACACAATCACACAATCACACAATCACACAATCACACAATCACACAATCACACAATCACACAATCACACAATCTCACAATCACACAATCACACAATCACACAATCAGACAATCACAATCGCACAATCACAATTACACAATCACACAATCACACAATCACACAATCACACAATCACATAATCACACAATCACACAATCTCACAATCACACAATCACACAATCACACAATCACGGTCACACAATCACACATTCACACAATCACGCTATCACACAATCACACAATCACACAATCACTCAATCACAATCACACAATCACAATCACACAATCACAATCACACAATCACAGTCACACAATCACAATCACACAATCACAATCACGCAATCACAATCACACAATCACAATCACACAATCACAATCACGCAATCACGATCACACAATCACGAGCACGCAATCACAATCACACAATCACACAATCACACAATCACACAATCACACAATCACACAATCACACAATCACACAATCACACAATCACACAATCACACAATCACACAATCACACAATCACACAATCACACAATCACACAATCACAATCACACAATAACACTATCACAAAATCACAAAATCACACAATCACACAGTCACACAATCACACAATCACAATCACGCAATCACACAATCACGATCACACAATCACGATCACACAATCACAAGCACACAATCACAATCACACAATCACAATCAGACAATCACACAATCACACAATCACACAATCACACAATCACACAATCACACAATCACACAATCACACAATCACACAATCTCACAATCACACAATCACACAATCACACAATCACACAATCAGACAATCACAATCGCACAATCACAATTACACAATCACACAATCACACAATCACACAATCACACAATCACACAATCACACAATCTCACAATCACACAATCACACAATCACACAATCAGACAATCACAATCGCACAATCACAATTACACAATCACACAATCACACAATCACACAATCACACAATCACCTAATCACACAATCACACAATCTCACAATCACACAATCACACAATCACACAATCACGGTCACACAATCACACATTCACACAATCACGCTATCACACAATCACACAATCACACAATCACTCAATCACAATCACACAATCACAATCACACAATCACAATCACACAATCACAATCACACAATCACAATCACGCAATCACAATCACACAATCACAATCACACAATCACAATCACACAATCACAATCACACAATCACAATCACACAATCACAATCACACAATCACAATCACACAATCACAATCACACAATCACAATCACACAATCACAATCACACAATCACAATCACACAATCACAATCACACAATCACACAATCACAATCACACAATCACAATCACACAATCACACAATCACACAATCACACAATCACACAATCACACAATCACACAATCACACAATCACACAATCACACAATCACACAATCACAATCACACAATCACAATCACACAATCACACAATCACACAATCACAATCACACAATAACACTATCACAAAATCACAAAATCACACAATCACACAGTCACACAATCACACAATCACAATCACGCAATCACACAATCACGATCACACAATCACGATCACACAATCACAAGCACACAATCACAATCACACAATCACAATCACACAATCACAATCAGACAATCACACAATCACACAATCACACAATCACACAATCACACAATCACACAATCACACAATCACACAATCTCACAATCACACAATCACACAATCACACAATCACACAATCACAATCACACAATCACAATCACACAATCACAATCACACAATCACAATCACACAATCACAATCACACAATCACAATCACACAATCACAATCACACAATCACACAATCACACAATCACACAATCACACAATCACACAATCACACAATCACACAATCTCACAATCACACAATCACACAATCACACAATCACACAATCACACAATCACACAATCACACAATCACACAATCACACAATCACACAATCACACAATCACACAATCACACAATCACACAATCACACAATCACACAATCACACAATCACACAATCACACAATCACACAATCACTCAATCACAAAATCACACAATCACACAATCACACAATTACACAATCACACAATCACACAGTCACACAATCACACAATCACAATCACGCAATCACACAATCACACAATCACACAATCACACAATCACACAATCACACAATCACACAATCACACAATCACACAATCACACAATCACGATCACACAATCACAAGCACACAATCACAATCACACAATCACAATCACACAATCACAATCAGACAATCACACAATCACACAATCACACAATCACACAATCACACAATCACACAATCACACAATCACACAATCTCACAATCACACAATCACACAATCACACAATCACACAATCACAATCACACAATCACAATCACACAATCACAATCACACAATCACAATCACACAATCACAATCACACAATCACAATCACACAATCACAATCACACAATCACACAATCACACAATCACACAATCACACAATCACACAATCACACAATCACACAATCTCACAATCACACAATCACACAATCACACAATCACACAATCACACAATCACACAATCACACAATCACACAATCACACAATCACACAATCACACAATCACACAATCACACAATCACACAATCACACAATCACACAATCACACAATCACACAATCACACAATCACACAATCACTCAATCACAAAATCACACAATCACACAATCACACAATTACACAATCACACAATCACACAGTCACACAATCACACAATCACAATCACGCAATCACACAATCACACAATCACACAATCACACAATCACACAATCACACAATCACACAATCACACAATCACACAATCACACAATCACACAATCACACAATCACACAATCACACAATCACACAATCACACAATCACACAATCACACAATCACACAATCACACAATCACACAATCACTCAATCACAATCACACAATCACAATCAGACAATCACAATCACACAATCACAATCACACAATCACAATCACACAATCACAATCACACAATCACAATCACACAATCACAATCACACAATCACAATCACACAATCACAATCACACAATCACAATCACACAATCACAATCACACAATCACAATCACACAATCACACAATCACACAATCACACAATCACACAATCACACAATTACACAATCACACAATCACACAATCACACAATCACACTCACACAATCACACAATCACACAATCACACAATCACACAATCACACAATCACACAATCACACAATCACACAATCACACAATCACACAATCACACAATCACACAATCACACAATCACACAATCACACAATCACACAATCACACAATCACACAATCACACAATCACACAATCACACAATCACACAATCACACAATCACACAATCACACAATCACACAATCACACAATCACACAATCACACAATCACACAATCACACAATCACACAATCACACAATCACACAATCACACAATCACACAATCACACAATCACACAATCACACAATCACACAATCACACAATCACACAATCACACAATCACACAATCACACAATCACACAATCACACAATCACACAATCACACAATCACACAATCACACAATCACACAATCACACAATCACACAATCACACAATCACACAATCACACAATCACACAATCACAATCACACAATCACAATCACACAATCACAATCACACAATCACAATCACACAATCACAATCACACAATCACAATCACACAATCACAATCACACAATCACAATCACACAATCACAATCTCACAATCACAATCACACAATCACAATCACACAATCACAATCACACAATCACAATCACACAATCACAATCACACAATCACAATCACACAATCACAATCACACAATCACAATCACACAATCACAATCACACAATCACAATCACACAATCACAATCACACAATCACAATCACACAATCACAATCACACAATCACAATCACACAATCACAATCACACAATCACAATCACACAATCACAATCACACAATCACAATCACACAATCACAATCACACAATCACAATCACACAATCACAATCACACAATCACAATCACACAATCACAATCACACAATCACAATCACACAATCACAATCACACAATCACAATCACACAATCACAATCACACAATCACAATCACACAATCACAATCACACAATCACAATCACACAATCACAATCACACAATCACAATCACACAATCACAATCACACAATCACAATCACACAATCACAATCACACAATCACAATCACACAATTACAATCACACAATCACAATCACACAATCACAATCACACAATCACAATCACACAATCACAATCACACAATCACAATCACACAATCACAATCACACAATCACAATCACACAATCACAATCACACAATCACACAATCTCACAATCACGCAATCACACAATCACACAATCACACAATCACGCAATCACACAACCACACAATCACACAATCACTCAATCACAATCACACAATCACAATCACACAATCACAATCACACAATCACAATCGCTCAATCACAATTACACAATCACACAATCACACAATCACACAATCACACAATCACACAATCACACAATCACACAATCACACAATCACAATCACACAATCACAATCACGCAATCACGATCACGCAATCACGAGCACGCAATCACAATCACACAATCACACAATCACACAATCACACAATCACACAATCACACAATCACACAATCACACAATCACACAATCACACAATCACACAATCACACAATCACACAATCACACAATCACACAATCACACAATCACACAATCACACAATCACACAATCACAATCACACAATAACACTATCACAAAATCACAAAATCACACAATCACACAGTCACACAATCACACAATCACAATCACGCAATCACACAATCACGATCACACAATCACGATCACACAATCACAAGCACACAATCACAATCACACAATCACAATCAGACAATCACACAATCACACAATCACACAATCACACAATCACACAATCACACAATCACACAATCACACAATCTCACAATCACACAATCACACAATCACACAATCAGACAATCACAATCGCACAATCACAATTACACAATCACACAATCACACAATCACACAATCACCTAATCACACAATCACACAATCTCACAACCGCACAATCACACAAGCACACATAACTCAATCACACAATCACAAAATCACACAATCACACAATCTCACAATCACACAATCACACAATCACACAATCACGGTCACACAATCACACATTCACACAATCACGCAATCGCACAATCACACAATCACACAATCACTCAATCACAATCACACAATCACAATCACACAATCACAATCACACAATCACAATCACGCAATCACAATCACGCAATCACAATCACACAATCACAATCACACAATCACAATCACACAATCACAATCACACAATCACAATCACACAATCACAATCACACAATCACAATCACACAATCACAATCACACAATCACAATCACACAATCACAATCACACAATCACAATCACACAATCACAATCACACAATCACAATCACACAATCACAATCACACAATCACAATCACACAATCACAATCACACAATCACAATCACACAATCACACAATCACACAATCACAATCACACAATCACAATCACACAATCACACAATCACACAATCACACAATCTCACAATCACACAATCACACAATCACACAATCACACAATCACACAATCACAATCACACAATCACAATCACACAATCACAATCACACAATCACAATCACACAATCACAATCACACAATCACAATCACACAATCACACAATCACACAATCACAATCACACAATCACAATCACACAATCACAATCACACAATCACAATCACACAATCACAATCACACAATCACAATCACACAATCACAATCACACAATCACAATCACACAATCACAATCACACAATCACAATCACACAATCACAATCACACAATCACAATCACACAATCACAATCACACAATCACAATCACACAATCACAATCACACAATCACAATCACATAATCACAATCACACAATCACAATCACACAATCACAATCACACAATCACAATCACACAATCACAATCACACAATCACAATCACACAATCACAATCACACAATCACAATCACACAATCACAATCACACAATCACAATCACACAATCACAATCACACAATCACAATCGCACAATCACAATCGCACAATCACAATCGCACAATCACAATCGCACAATCACAATCGCACAATCACAATCGCACAATCACAATCGCACAATCACAATCGCACAATCACAATCGCACAATCACAATCGCACAATCACAATCACACAATCACAATCACACAATCACAATCACACAATCACAATCACACAATCACAATCACACAATCACACAATCACACAATCACACAATCACACAATCACACAATCACACAATCACACAATCACACAATCACACAATCACACAATCACACAATCACACAATCACACAATCACACAATCACACAATCACACAATCACACAATCACACAATCACACAATCACACAATCACACAATCACACAATCACACAATCACACAATCACACAATCACACAATCACACAATCACACAATCACACAATCACACAATCACACAATCACACAATCACACAATCACACAATCACACAATCACACAATCACACAATCACACAATCACACAATCACACAATCACACAATCACACAATCACACAATCACACAATCACACAATCACACAATCACACAATCACACAATCACACAATCACACAATCACACAATCACACAATCACACAATCACACAATCACACAATCACACAATCACACAATCACACAATCACACAATCACACAATCACACAATCACACAATCACACAATCACACAATCACACAATCACACAATCACACAATCACACAATCACACAATCACACAATCACACAATCACACAATCACACAATCACACAATCACACAATCACACAATCACACAATCACACAATCACACAATCACAATCACACAATCACAATCACACAATCACAATCACACAATCACAATCACACAATCACAATCACACAATCACAATCACACAATCACAATCACACAATCACAATCACACAATCACAATCACACAATCACAATCACACAATCACAATCACACAATCACAATCACACAATCACAATCACACAATCACAATCACACAATCACAATCACACAATCACAATCACACAATCACAATCACACAATCACAATCACACAATCACAATCACACAATCACAATCACACAATCACAATCACACAATCACAATCACACAATCACAATCACACAATCACAATCACACAATCACAATCACACAATCACAATCACACAATCACAATCACACAATCACAATCACACAATCACAATCACACAATCACAATCACACAATCACAATCACACAATCACAATCACACAATCACAATCACACAATCACAATCACACAATCACAATCACACAATCACACAATCACACAATCACACAATCACACAATCACACAATCACACAATCACACAATCACACAATCACACAATCACACAATCACACAATCACACAATCACACAATCACACAATCACACAATCACACAATCACACAATCACACAATCACACAATCACACAATCACACAATCACACAATCACACAATCACACAATCACACAATCACACAATCACACAATCACACAATCACACAATCACACAATCACACAATCACACAATCACACAATCACACAATCACACAATCACACAATCACACAATCACACAATCACACAATCACACAATCACACAATCACACAATCACACAATCACACAATCACACAATCACACAATCACACAATCACACAATCACACAATCACACAATCACACAATCACACAATCACACAATCACACAATCACACAATCACACAATCACACAATCACACAATCACACAATCACACAATCACACAATCACACAATCACACAATCACACAATCACACAATCACACAATCACACAATCACAATCACACAATCACAATCACACAATCACAATCACACAATCACAATCACACAATCACAATCACACAATCACAATCACACAATCACAATCACACAATCACAATCACACAATCACAATCACACAATCACAATCACACAATCACAATCACACAATCACAATCACACAATCACAATCACACAATCACAATCACACAATCACAATCACACAATCACAATCACACAATCACAATCACATAATCACAATCACACAATCACAATCACACAATCACAATCACACAATCACAATCACACAACCACAATCACACAATCACAATCACACAATCACAATCACACAATCACAATCACATAATCACAATCACACAATCACAATCACACAATCACGGTCATACAATCACACATTCACACAATCACGCAATCACACAATCTCACAATCACACAATCACACAATCACACAATCACACAATCACGCAATCACACAATCACACAATCACACAATCACACAATCACTCAATCACAATCACACAATCACAATCACACAATCACAATCACACAATCACAATCACACAATCACAATCATACAATCACAATCACACAATCACAATCACACAATCACAATCACACAATCACAATCACACAATCACAATCACACAATCACACAATCACACAATCACACAATCTCACAATCACACAATCACACAATCACACAATCACAATCACACAATCACAATCACACAATCACAATCACACAATCACAATCACACAATCACAATCACACAATCACAATCACACAATCACAATCACACAATCACAATCACACAATCACAATCACACAATCACAATCACACAATCACAATCACACAATCACAATCACAAAATCACAATCACACAATCACAATCACACAATCACAATCACACAATCACAATCACACAATCACAATCACACAATCACAATCACACAATCACAATCACATAATCACAATCACACAATCACAATCACACAATCACAATCACACAATCACAATCACACAATCACAATCACACAATCACAATCACACAATCACAATCACACAATCACAATCACACAATCACAATCACACAATCACAATCACACAATCACAATCACACAATCACAATCACACAATCACAATCACACAATCACAATCACACAATCACAATCACACAATCACAATCACACAATCACAATCACACAATCACAATCACACAATCACAATCACACAATCACACAATCACACACTTTACACAATCTCACAATCACGCAATCACACAATCACACAATCACACAATCACGCAATCACACAACCACACAATCACACAATCACTCAATCACAATCACACAATCACAATCACACAATCACAATCACACAATCACAATCACACAATCACAATCATACAATCACAATCACACAATCACAATCACACAATCACAATCACACAATCACAATCACACAATCACACAATCACACAATCACACAATCTCACAATCACACAATCACACAATCACACAATCACACAATCACACAATCACAATCACACAATCACAATCACACAATCACAATCACACAATCACGAGCACACAATCACAATCACACAATCACACAATCACACAATCACACAATCACACAATCACACAATCACACAATCACACAATCACACAATCACACAATCTCACAATCACACAATCACACAATCACACAATCACACAATCACACAATCAGACAATCACAAGCGCTCAATCACAATTACACAATCACACAATCACACAATCACACAATCACACAATCACACAATCACACAATCACACAATCACACAATCACACAATCGCACAATCACACAATCACACAAGCACACAATCACTCAATCACACAATCACACAATCACACAATCACACAATTGCACAATAACACTATCACAAAATCACAAAATCACACAATCACACAGTCACACAATCACACAATCACAATCACGCAATCACACAATCACGATCACACAATCACGATCACACAATCACAAGCACACAATCACAATCACACAATCACAATCACACAATCACACAATCACACAATCACACAATCACACAATCATCAATCACACAATCACGGTCACACAATCACACATTCACACAATCACACATTCACACAATCACACATTCACACAATCACACATTCACATAATCACACAATCACACAGTCACACAATCACACAATCACAATCACGCAATCACACAATCACACAATCACACAATCACACAATCACACAATCACACAATCACACAATCACACAATCACACAATCACACAATCACACAATCACACAATCACACAATCACACAATCACACAATCACACAATCACACAATCACACAATCACACAATCACACAATCACACAATCACACAATCACACAATCACACAATCACACAATCACTCAATCACAATCACACAATCACACAATCACACAATCACACAATCACACAATCACACAATCACACAATCACACAATCACACAATCACACAATCACAATCACACAATCACAATCACACAATCACAATCACACAATCACAATCACACAATCACAATCACACAATCACAATCACACAATCACAATCACACAATCACAATCACAATCACACAATCACAATCACACAATCACAATCACACAATCACAATCACACAATCACAATCACACAATCACAATCACACAATCACAATCACACAATCACAATCACACAATCACAATCAGACAATCACAATCACACAATCACAATCACACAATCACAATCACACACATCACAATCACACAATCACAATCACATAATCACAATCACAAAATCACAATCACACAATCACAATCACACAATCACAATCACACAATCACAATCACACAATCACAATCACACAATCACAATCACACAATCACAATCACACAATCACAATCACACAATCACAATCACACAATCACAATCACACAATCACAATCACACAATCACAATCACACAATCACAATCACACAATCACAATCACACAATCACAATCACACAATCACAATCACACAATCACAATCACACAATCACAATCACACAATCACAATCACACAATCACAATCACACAATCACACAATCACACACTTTACACAATCTCACAATCACGCAATCACACAATCACACAATCACACAATCACGCAATCACACAACCACACAATCACACAATCACTCAATCACAATCACACAATCACAATCACACAATCACAATCACACAATCACAATCACACAATCACAATCATACAATCACAATCACACAATCACAATCACACAATCACAATCACACAATCACAATCACACAATCACACAATCACACAATCACACAATCTCACAATCACACAATCACACAATCACACAATCACACAATCACACAATCACAATCACACAATCACAATCACACAATCACAATTACACAATCACGAGCACACAATCACAATCACACAATCACACAATCACACAATCACACAATCACACAATCACACAATCACACAATCACACAATCACACAATCACACAATCACACAATCTCACAATCACACAATCACACAATCACACAATCACACAATCACACAATCAGACAATCACAATCGCTCAATCACAATTACACAATCACACAATCACACAATCACACAATCACACAATCACACAATCACACAATCACACAATCACACAATCACACAATCACACAATCGCACAATCACACAATCACACAAGCACACAATCACTCAATCACACAATCACACAATCACACAATCACACAATTGCACAATAACACTATCACAAAATCACAAAATCACACAATCACACAGTCACACAATCACACAATCACAATCACGCAATCACACAATCACGATCACACAATCACGATCACACAATCACAAGCACACAATCACAATCACACAATCACAATCACACAATCACACAATCACACAATCACACAATCACACAATCATCAATCACACAATCACGGTCACACAATCACACATTCACACAATCACACATTCACACAATCACACATTCACACAATCACACATTCACATAATCACACAATCACTCAATCACAAAATCACACAATCACACAATCACACAATTACACAATCACACAATCACACAGTCACACAATCACACAATCACAATCACGCAATCACACAATCACACAATCACACAATCACACAATCACACAATCATACAATCACACAATCACACAATCACACAATCACACAATCACACAATCACACAATCACACAATCACACAATCACACAATCACTCAATCACAATCACACAATCACAATCACACAGTCACAATCACACAATCACAATCACACAATCACAATCACACAACACAATCACACAATCACAATCACACAATCACAATCACACAATCACAATCACACAATCACAATCACACAATCACAATCACACAATCACAATCACACAATCACAATCACACAATCACAATCACACAATCACAATCACACAATCACAATCACACAATCACAATCACACAATCACAATCACACAATCACAATCACACAATCACAATCACACAATCACAATCACACAATCACAATCACACAATCACAATCACACAATCACAATCACACAATCACAATCACACAATCACAATCACACAATCACAATCACACAATCACAATCACACAATCACAATCACACAATCACAATCACACAATCACAATCACACAATCACAATCACACAATCACAATCACACAATCACAATCACACAATCACAATCACACAATCACAATCACACAATCACAATCACACAATCACAATCACACAATCACAATCACACAATCACAATCACACAATCACAATCACACAATCACAATCACACAATCACAATCACACAATCACAATCACACAATCACAATCACACAATCACAATCACACAATCACAATCACACAATCACGGTCATACAATCACACATTCACACAATCACGCAATCACACAATCTCACAATCACACAATCACACAATCACACAATCACACAATCACACAATCACACAATCACACAATCACACAATCACTCAATCACAATCACACAATCACAATCACACAATCACAATCACACAATCACAATCACACAATCACAATCACACAATCACAATCATACAATCACAATCACACAATCACAATCACACAATCACAATCACACAATCACAATCACACAATCACACAATCACACAATCACACAATCTCACAATCACACAATCACACAATCACACAATCACAATCACACAATCACAATCACACAATCACAATCACACAATCACAATCACACAATCACAATCACACAATCACAATCACACAATCACGAGCACACAATCACAATCACACAATCACACAATCACACAATCACACAATCACACAATCACACAATCACACAATCACACAATCTCACAATCACACAATCACACAATCACACAATCACACAATCACACAATCACACAATCAGACAATCACAATCGCTCAATCACAATTACACAATCACACAATCACACAATCACACAATCACACAATCACACAATCACACAATCACACAATCACACAATCACACAATCACACAATCACACAATCACACAATCACACAATCACACAATCACACAATCACACAATCACACAATCACACAATCACACAATCACACAATCACACAATCACACAATCACACAATCACACAATCACACAATCACACAATCACACAATCACACAATCACACAATCACACAATCACACAATCACACAATCACACAATCACACAATCACACAATCACACAATCACACAATCACACAATCACACAATCACACAATCACACAATCACACAATCACACAATCACACAATCACACAATCACACAATCACACAATCACACAATCACACAATCACAATCACACAATCACAATCACACAATCACAATCACACAATCACAATCACACAATCACAATCACACAATCACAATCACACAATCACAATCACACAATCACAATCACACAATCACAATCACACAATCACAATCACACAATCACAATCACACAAATCACAATCACACAATCACACAATCATACAATCACACAATCTCACAATCACACAATCACACAATCACACAATCACACAATCACAATCACACAATCACAATCACACAATCACAATCACACAATCACAATCACACAATCACAATCACACAGTCACAATCACACAATCACACAATCACACAATCACACAATCTCACAATCACACAATCACACAATCACACAATCACAATCGCACAATCACAATTACACAATCACACAATCACACAATCACACAATCACACAATCACACAATCATCAATCACACAATCACGGTCACACAATCACACATTCACACAATCACACATTCACACAATCACACATTCACACAATCACACATTCACACAATCACACAATCACAATCACACAATCACAATCACACAATCACAATCACACAATCACAATCACACAGTCACAATCACACAATCACACAATCACACAATCACACAATCTCACAATCACACAATCACACAATCACACAATCACACAATCACAATCGCACAATCACAATTACACAATCACACAATCACACAATCACACAATCACACAATCATCAATCACACAATCACGGTCACACAATCACACATTCACACAATCACACATTCACACAATCACACATTCACACAATCACACAATCACTCAATCACAAAATCACACAATCACACAATCACACAATCACACAATTACACAATCACACAATCACACAGTCACACAATCACACAATCACAACACGCATCACACAATCACACAATCACACAATCACACAATCACACAATCACACAATCACACAATCACACAATCACACAATCACACAATCACACAATCACACAATCACACAATCACACAATCACACAATCACACAATCACACAATCACACAATCACACAATCACACAATCACACAATCACACAATCACACAATCACACAATCACACAATCACACAATCACACAATCACACAATCACACAATCACACAATCACACAATCACACAATCACACAATCACACAATCACACAATCACACAATCACCAATCACAATCACACAATCACAATCACACAATCACAATCACACAATCACAATCACACAATCACAATCACACAATCACAATCACACAATCACAATCACACAATCACAATCACACAATCACAATCACACAATCACAATCACACAATCACAATCACACAATCACAATCACACAATCACAATCACACAATCACAATCACACAATCACAATCACACAATCACAATCACACAATCACAATCACACAATCACAATCACACAATCACAATCACACAATCACAATCACACAATCACAATCACACAATCACAATCACACAATCACAATCACACAATCACAATCACACAATCACAATCACACAATCACAATCACACAATCACAATCACACAATCACAATCACACAATCACAATCACACAATCACAATCACACAATCACAACCACACAATCACAATCACATAATCACAATCACACAATCACGGTCATACAATCACACATTCACACAATCACGCAATCACACAATCTCACAATCACACAATCACACAATCACACAATCACACAATCACACAATCACGCAATCACACAATCACACAATCACACAATCACACAATCACTCAATCACAATCACACAATCACAATCACACAATCACAATCACACAATCACAATCACACAATCACAATCATACAATCACAATCACACAATCACAATCACACAATCACAATCACACAATCACAATCACACAATCACAATCACACAATCACACAATCACACAATCACACAATCTCACAATCACACAATCACACAATCACACAATCACACAATCACAATCACACAATCACAATCACACAATCACAATCACACAATCACAATCACACAATCACAACCACACAATCACAATCACATAATCACAATCACACAATCACGGTCATACAATCACACATTCACACAATCACGCAATCACACAATCTCACAATCACACAATCACACAATCACACAATCACACAATCACACAATCACGCAATCACACAATCACACAATCACACAATCACACAATCACTCAATCACAATCACACAATCACAATCACACAATCACAATCACACAATCACAATCACACAATCACAATCATACAATCACAATCACACAATCACAATCACACAATCACAATCACACAATCACAATCACACAATCACAATCACACAATCACACAATCACACAATCACACAATCTCACAATCACACAATCACACAATCACACAATCACACAATCACAATCACACAATCACAATCACACAATCACAATCACACAATCACAATCACACAATCACAATCACACAATCACAATCACACAATCACGAGCACACAATCACAATCACACAATCACACAATCACACAATCACACAATCACACAATCACACAATCACACAATCACACA